>NC_083587.1:21425499-21512999 GCF_027579695.1 Neoarius graeffei
CTCGCACTCAGAAGCAGAATGAGGTCAGTATTCTTGCACAAGTATACGGTCTTGTATAAACATGGACAACCCTGATTCCAAAAAAGTTGGGACAAAGTACAAATTGTAAATAAAAACGGAATGCAATGATGTGGAAGTTTCAAAATTCCATATTTTATTCAGAATAGAGCATAGATGACATATCAAATGTTTAAACTGAGAAAATGTATCATTTAAAGAGAAAAATTAGGTGATTTTAAATTTCATGACAACAACACATCTCAAAAAAGTTGGGACAAGGCCATGCTTACCACTGTGAGACATCCCCTTTTCTCTTTACAACAGTCTGTAAACGTCTGGGGACTGAGGAGACAAGTTGCTCAAGTTTAGGGATAGGAATGTTAACCCATTCTTGTCTAATGTAGGATTCTAGTTGCTCAACTGTCTTAGGTCTTTTTTGTCGTATCTTCCGTTTTATGATGCGCCAAATGTTTTCTATGGGTGAAAGATCTGGACTGCAGGCTGGCCAGTTCAGTACCCGGACCCTTCTTCTACGCAGCCATGATGCTGTAATTGATGCAGTATGTGGTTTGGCATTGTCATGTTGGAAAATGCAAGGTCTTCCCTGAAAGAGACGTCGTCTGGATGGGAGCATATGTTGCTCTAGAACCTGGATGTACCTTTCAGCATTGATGGGGTCTTTCCAGATGTGTAAGCTGCCCATGCCACACGCACTAATGCAATCCCATATTTGATATGTTGACATTTGATATGTTGTCTATGTTCTATTGTGAATACAATATCAGTTTTTGAGATTTGTAAATTATTGCATTCCGTTTTTATTTACAATTTGTACTTTGTCCCAACTTTTTTGGAATCGGGGTTGTAAAAAGTAGGACATCTTTCTTTAAAATCACCGGCAAGTTGCTGTGCTATAATGTCAGAATATTTTGCATTTGGACAATTCTAACAACACGGCCCTCGATAGGCATGACTGGGGAGGACAGTCAAGAAATTGTCAGTGACGTACAAGGATGATTGGTCGGGGTCAAACTTGAAGTGTTCCCAGTCTCCCAACCAAGAAACGACAGCACTAATCTGACATAGTGACCATCACGAAAGACAAAAAGACATCATGCAGTCTGATCCTGGCATGAGATGAATAAAATACATGTCCAGGGAAAAAATAAAATCACTGATGGGGAGGTGTGATGTAGCCTGATGCAAAATGCTAGCCTGGGCCCGCCCATCCTAAGCGTGACGCAACACGAGGGCCTGTTGCGAGCTTAGTCTGGCCAGGCAAGCTATCTCCAGCATCTCCAAGCTCCCGAAAAATCAGGAACCAATCAACTTTGAGCATCTCCAACAGCCCTGGGTAGAGGCGTGTTCAAGGCACTGACGTCGTAGAACTGCGACCGGAAGCCATAGATTGTTTACAGAATCTATGCCGGAAGCGCTTCATTCACGCTTCCGCATCTATTACGCATAGATTCTGTATTGAAAGCATTCAACGGGAAGTTCTCATTGAAAACGGAGCAAAGAGCAGCCCTGGAGGGATTTATTGAAAGGAAGGCCGTTTTCGCCTTGCTCCCGACCGGCTTCGGTAAGAGTTTAATCTACCAGTTAGCCCCGTCGCGTCGCGTCGCATACGTCAGAGGAAAGAGTGATGTGATTGGTTTAAGCTTCGTCACAGCCTTTTCTGGTTTCGACCAGTAGCAAACTGAGGCATTTCAGGGAGGCGGGTCAACCACGGGCTCTGGGAAACGGTTGGGCTTAATATCTTGGCCAGACCAATGCTCGCAGAGCTTTGTCGCGTTAGCCAGACTAGCAAAACGCATTTACTGTCCCCACACCAAAGTAGAATATTTTTCAACAAATTGTCCATTTTTTACTCATTAATAATTGCGTTTAATGTAGTGGCGTGTCCAAGAAACTAATTAGTTCCTGTTAAACAGTCGTTTTCTCGAAGGCACTGAGAAAAAGATCTGCAGCTTGTCATGTAGCACTACAGAAACGATATGCGATTTATATCTTGAAGAACCAGGAATGAGAGGTCGATCACAGACACACTAGCCTAGTTATACGCGAGCATCTGTGAGCTCGTGTATGTAGAAGAGGGTAGATGGCACATTCATCCGAGTGCGTTACACTGCGCTGTGGTGATGCAGCTGTTCGAAAAGATGTGGTTGACTGGTTTCACGGGTTTTGGAGGAAGCACATGTTCGCTACCTCCTTTCATACGACAGAGAGCTGGAATGTGACCAAATTAGGAAGAAATTTTATACACGGAGAGATCAACACGCAAACGTTCGCATGAACAGAAGTTAATACGGCCTTCGACTTGGCGGCATCCAATTCAATAATTATTCATATATGCATTTCTTTGTCCTAGATAACTTGCCTGAACCCCCTCCCCCCAAACCATGGCTCTTTATTGCCTGTGTTAGATGAGCTGCAATATTTATTTTTAATTGTAATGCATATTTTTTTTTTATTTGAATGTGCCATCTGTGTGGGCTAGCTGGGATAATTAGCTGTGAAGTGCTGGAGGTGTGGAGCGCAGCGAGAAGAGCAGCTCATGTTTAACATGCAGCTCATGGAGGCCTCCATCCAGCCCACACCCATCACCCTCCCCTACTCACCACGAGCCTCTGCACCTCAGACAAGCATTTAAACCTTCAGGAAAGGTTAAATTGTACATTACTGTGACTCGAGGCCTATTAATCAGATCATCGCTCAGAAGCGGAATCATAACCTCATAAGAGCGCTACGATATACAGCGTGTCTGAAAAGTCAAGAACCACGGAGAGCATCGAGAAACACTCTCTCTAACTGACCTCTAAAACTGTACATTCCCGAGGCATAGCTCTCATTCGTCTCTCACTGATCAGTGCGTGTCAGATAAATGGGCACCAAGATGTGTTCTGACAGTGTGAAAATGAAATAGACCCCGCCTCCTTGGATGAACGGACACGAGTTCATTGCAAACTTTGTTTTTAAAGGTCCCATGGCATGAAATTTTCACTTTGAGGTTTTTTAACGTTAAAATGAGTTCCTCTGACCTTCTTAAGTCACCCCAGTGGCTAGAAATTTCATAATGTGTAAACCAAACTATGCCCAACATTTGAGAATGGCGCGTCAAAACGGCGCGTTGATAAACTCTTCCCTTTACTACGTCAGCAACAGAGATGATCCCCACGCCCCCCCTCTGGATTCCCACCCACTGTATGGATTGCCCCGCCCAGTTGTAGTGAGGAAACCATAGAGGACACAACAACATGGCATCACCTAAGCGAGCGAAACATGGAAATTGCGCTGTACATGGATGTGACAACACAGAAAGGAGTCTGTTTTTACTGCCGACGGGAGAGCCCCTGAAGACGCAGTGGCTTAATTTTATTTACTCCAATAATACGCCGTCGAGTCTACCTAAGACGGTGTATGTTTGTCGGAAGCATTTTCCTGATGAATGTTTCCACAACTTGGGACAGTACAGGGCAGGTTTTGCACATCAACTGTCACTGAAGCCTGGGTCCGTACCAAGCATCCCTGCCGCATCAGCCACAAACACCGAACAAGTAAGTGTATAACTGTTAAGTCGTTTTGCCGTGTTTTAAAATCGGTGCGTTTGCAATGGCTACATTAGCTGTGCAGCTAACTGCTTCCTGCAGTTAGCCAGGTACTCTGCGCTACCTCTGTTATAATAGCCAATCAAAACAGTTTTTACAAAGACACCCACATTCTTTTTTTTTAAGTCACTCGTTCATTTTATTTGTTTGTTTGTTCAGTAAAAACCCAAACATTTGTTGAATTTATTTTATTTCCTCGCGTCGCACCTTAATGACGTCAGCGCGCGGTATTTTTCCCCTGATTCTGGGCCGGGGTGTCGTGAGTGGCAGAGCAGCTCCATCGCTGCGATCCATTGAAAGTCAGCCCTAGATCCAATCTTTTGTCGGGAGCCGAGGTCGCGCGGGCGGCCCTCCAGCAGCACCGGCCGCCCGTGGAGGCAGCGGTTCTCCCAGGGGCGAGGAAACGGCAAAGTCCCCACTCCTCCATGGTAAAACTGCTCAATTTTACCATGGGCCTCAGGCTGAAAAAAACCCGACAAAGTCCCAGTTTTACCATGGGCTCGAGTTGTACCTTTTTTTTTTTTTTTTTTTTTTTTAGACAGGGCGGACGGACCAGGGCATTCGCCCGCCTGGCCGTGCCCGACGAGGAGCGCTAGCGGCCGGCTTGGGAGGCAGACGGCAGCCCTTCCCCCATGGCACACCCCCACCCTCTACCTTTCCCCGCCTCCTGCTTCTCATTAGCAAAACGACGCACTGGGAAAAGGGCTGAAATGGGGCTTTCTTCCAGGAGGCTATATCTATGTTCCGAGGGTTCATTTCGAGAAAGGCTACGGATATAACATCTGGAAGCCTCCACGATCCCGTTTAAAGCATCAACAAACCACCATGCCATGGGTCCTTTAAAGCAACATTACGTTTTGTTTAAAAACTCAGAAATGATCAAAATAAGGGTTTTTTTTTTTGCCATGTTAGTTGCTGGAGTAACTCTCTACACAAGTCTGTTTTAACCCAGACATCAATAGCACCAAAACCTCAAAACCCACATTCACTGCTCTGTAATGGTCACGCAATCAGAGACACCATTTTTCTTGTCCTATTTGTTTTCACCGCATTCCTTTTACTGCTTAAAAAAACATCTCCGAGGGGCATGACCATGTCGGGAGCAAGTTATTTATTATTCATAATGACCTGTATGGATTTTCTTACACCACTCGTATACATCAGAAAATACAATTGAGGAAAGGATCCAGAAAGGCCAAAAACATACATTTCAACTACCACTGATATGTTTCAGCGTCTGGTGGCTTGAGCAAAAAAAACCCAGATGTCGCTGTGGTGAAGTTCTGGGCATCCAAAGAAAGGATTTTCTGTCCAAGATGCTTTCAAAGCTCAACTTTAAGACACTATAAACACAGTTTGCGAAAACGAAAACAAATGTTATTTACTTTTTAACCTTGTGTAGGCTTTCAAAAGGTCATGTTGCGTAAGGAACGCTTGCTTGTTTAGCGGACGTGGCGAACAAAATCTGCCTTAAGACGTCCAAAACCTCGCTAACCAAGTGTGATTTCCTGACACTTGCAACAAATGTTCGGTAGAAAAGAAATGGACTTGAACCTAATCAGTTACTGGCCCTCAGTGATGGAGCTTCTGAACAGACACCGAATGGTAGAGATGGTTAAACTCCTCCTCTGCAAACCACAGCGTCGGCATCCAATTCCGGACCACTGTGAGGTCAGGTATGCAGAAGAGGGCAGTTAGCACCTTCCCTCAAGTATGTTATGCTGTCCTGTGATACGGCAGTTTGAAAGTATGAGGTTGGCCACGTTCACGTGTCTCAGATAAGAACGTGTGAGCCTTCACCTTCCTGGTTGGTAGTGGTGGTCATGTGATTGGAGACAGCTAGGAAGTTGGTAGGAATTAGCAAATGAACAAATTGGGTGAAAATGGGGTTGAAAAAAAAAAAAACACTTGGAAATGCAACAAATGTATTTGTTAAAACTAGAGTGGAAATACTTCGAGCACATCTCTCAGAAACTAATACTGCCTTTCAGTGCATCACTCCATTTAAGGCACCCCTTGCTTTATGACTGGAAGAACGCTATCAGACAAATCGGGGGGAAAAAAAAAAATCTCTGAGATGAGGCTCTACAATAACATCATTCTAAGCACAACAGGGAGCATTTTAATAGTTTCATTCACTTTGATTACCAGTTTTAGACTATGCTTAGAGACATTTCTGAACGTATGACATAACGAAGCATGGATTGTGATTCTCGTTAAGACCTGGAGATGTATGGAATCAATTTTGTGCCAAAATGTTCATATAATACTTTTGAAATATCAAACAAAAACGACAAATCAAAATACTCCAAAAAAAAAAAAAAAAAGTCAATTTTAGACTGGCAAACAAATTATTCGTGTAATCGTGCAAAATCTCAGTCTATTACTCTTCAGAAGCCTTTTATTTTTGTTCCGCGTCTTTCTCAGTTTTGTTTGGCGTAATTTATTTTGGTTGCGATTCCAGCTTTCTCGTTTGCGCTCCCTGACTTTCTGCTTGCAGTTTTGGCACAAACTTCACGTGTGGGTGGGCTGTCCAGGAACGCATTCCCATTGGCTAACTTGTGTTTGACTGACAGCTACGCTCAGCCATTCCCCGGAGACTGTTGCGGCCATTTCCTACTCAGATTCTGGCGGACTGTTTGACGAGTGACCGATCCATTGACGGTAAACAAGGATCGAGTGGACTTCAGTGGCGACTGATATTGAATTAATTCAACAAAGTGTAAGTGCGGGACAAATGTGTTGTATGTGCTGCAGTAGTGCACATTATGCAGGCGTGTTTAACGTTAGCAAGACAGCTATTATATTGGGCAGTGGAGCTAAGGCTTGCCACGAAACACCTGCATAATGTGCACTACTGCAACACATACAACACATTTGTCCCGCACTTACACTTTGTTGAATTAATTCAGTATCATAGTCGCCACTGAAGTCCACTCGATCCTTGTTTACCGTCAATGGATCGGTCACTCGCCAAACAGTCCGCCAGAATCCGAGTAGGGAATGGCTGAGCGTAGCTGTCAGTCAAACACAAGTTAGCCAATGGGAATGCGTTCCTGGACAGCCCACCCACACGTGAAGTTTGCGCCAAAACTGCAAGCAAAAAGTCCGGGAGCGCAAACGAGAAAGCTGGAATCGCAACCAAAATAAATTACGCCAAACAAAACTGAGAAAGACGCGGAACAAAAATAAAAGGCTTCTGAAGAGTAATAGACTGAGATTTTGCACGATTACACGAATAATTTGTTTGCCAGTCTAAAAAAATTGACTTTTTTTTTTTGTCTTTTGATTTGTCATTTTTGTTTGACATTTCAAAAGTATTGTATGAACATTCTGGCACAAAATTGATTCCATAGAGATGTGGCGTGCAGTGGGAGGGGGTAAGAGCAGCTCATGTTAACACATGTATGAGAAAAGGCTCCATAAGTCTAATGAAGTGATCTCATTTCGCAAACCATTACACAAACCAACAGCGACACCACAGATTGCATTCTACCGCGATATTTGATACAGTGATCCGAGACGCATGCATGAGAGCCAGTGGCGTCTGAGCTGTACGATCTGTGCATTATTTACACAGAACGCTCTTCCTCAGCATTGTGATGGTGAGCTGCACAGTTCAAACACAAGTCACTGGTTGCAATTCTTATAAAAATCAAAACACTGGGTTGAGATGAAATGGTGAGATGATCGTGATCCCGGTGAATCTAACACATGGCCACTCACTCGTCATCCACATGCAATCTAAACCACACACACACACACACACCCTAGCGGTACACTTCAAATATCTGTACACTTCAAATATCAAACAACCGAAAAGAAAAAAGAGAAGCCTGCAGGCAAAAAAATAAATAAATTTAGACACAGCAAGCACACATCAGATACAGACAGACAGGGAGAGAATGGAAGAGAGAGAGATGAAACAGATGCACACGAGAGGAAAAAAAAAAAAGAGAGAAGAATTATTCAGATCAAGCAAACTCAAGGCAGACCCTCTCGCTCTTTACCTGACGGTCACGCTTTCTGGACGCCATAGACCAACTGATCTTGTGATTTGTAAGCTAGGGTTCGAAAGGAGGAGATGGAGGAAGAAGAGAAGGAGGAGGAGGTATCAATCAAGAAGAAAGAAGAGGTTAGATCCAGGCCACGTGCCGGCGTATATTTTGACTGACAGGTTTGAGGTGCGACTCACAGCCTGGTTCTCCATGCGGGCGAAGATGACGTTAAGCATCTGGGTGAGTGTGGCTTTAGCTGTCGTCTGGTTGATGAGGTTCTTGCTGGCCAGATAGATGTTGTAGCACGTCCTGACGGCCTGCAGCACCGTGCCCTCGTGGATCTCGATGTGTTGGGAGGTCACCGCCGTCAGCAAGGCCTGGGGAATGAAGACGGAACGGGGATGTTTATCAAGCGGCGACAAAAAACAAAACAAAACCGTAACTCTGTATGTAGACATTTTGAGAAACATCAGCAGATCATGTGCAAGAGAGACCGCTATTTCTGGCACGCACTTACAGCTCCTTGCATAAGTATTCAAATGTAACGGCCATATTGTCCTACATTTTACAAGCTTGTCTGATTAGAAGGCTAATTGGTCCAATTATGACCTGTTAACTAATGTGTTTGTCACCAGTCACCTGAAATTAATCTAACTGACCAAAAACCTTTGCAGTTTTTTTTTTGCAAATGTTTCCTGATAAAGAAAATAGAAAAACAGTAAAGGCAGGCATATCAGACGCTCGCTGGCCGTACTGTGAAAACTCTGCATGCAGACGCTCATCTAAGTTTCCAAGTCTGTCATTACTTAACTCGTGAATATTTTCTATCATCTCATCTCATCATCTCTAGCCGCTTTATCCTTCTACAGGGTCGCAGGCAAGCTGGAGCCTATCCCAGCTGACTACGGGCGAAAGGCGGGGTACACCCTGGACAAGTCGCCAGGTCATCACAGGGCTGACACATAGACACAGACAACCATTCACACTCACATTCACACCTACGCTCAATTTAGAGTCACCAGTTAACCTAACCTGCATGTCTTTGGACTGTGGGGGAAACCGGAGCACCCGGAGGAAACCCACAGGGAGAACATGCAAACTCCGCACAGAAAGGCCCTCGCCGGCCACGGGGCTCGAACCCGGACCTTCTTGCTGTGAGGCGACAGCGCTAACCACTACACCACTGTGCCGCCCCATTTTCTATCATGAATACGATAATTAAAAATCTTATAATCTCTGCTTTCCAAAGAAATGTATCTGGTTAAGATCTGTTCGGTACTTTGGGAGTAACGGCAGGCTGAAGTCGGTACAACAGAGTAAAAACTCTGCTCATGGGAAGTCGGGAAACTGCGGGTGCTTTTTGAGTCATGGGAAAGCGCTCAGGCTCTCGCTCTCTCTCTCCTGATCGGTTTCTGACTGGATTACTCATGAATATCAAATCAGATAACTTTTATAGAGATGTTCTCTCGCTCTCACTGTTTCTGATGAAGGATTCAGCAAAATTTTCCGTCAGCTAGTTTTGCTGTTATGCTTCACAGGAGACTCAAATGAGTTTGCATAGCTTTACCTACTTGTTTTTTCAAATCAAACTGATTCATGTCAATAAATAACTATTTTAGAATATAACTGGAGTTGTTTTGATAAAAAAAAATATATATATATAAATTTTTTTTTTTTAGATCTTAGTGGTCGGAATGGTATTTTAAAAAACCAAAAGTCAGAAATGCGAGTGTCAGTTTCAGTTCAATAAATGTGAATTGTTTATTGGATGTGGATCACAGTTTTTTCAAGGTTCGCCTTGAAAGCTGTGAATATTCTCATTTATATTCTTTAATATAAACACTAGTAGGCCTACTTTTGAGAAATACAAAAGCCTACAGAGCACAAAGAGGGTATTAAAAATGACATGTTACTTTATTGAGTGTACCAATGTAACCTTTTCACCCAATTAGCATAATTCATACTAAATGAATACTAATCTACTTAAATAGTATTAAATCAGCATTAATTACACTGATTGAATAATAATGTAAATTAGCACAAAGAGGATATTAGGAAAAATGTATATCTTTTTATTCACACATTACCAAATTAGCATATTCGATACTAATTAAATACTAATTTGCATAATTAACATTCATGTTAATTGAATACTAATATGAACACTAGTAGGCCCTACTTTTGAGAAATACAAAGGCCTACAGAGCACAAACAGGGTATGAGAAATACATTTACTTTATCGAGTATACTAATTTAACATTTTCACCCAATTAGCACAATACTCATTTGCATCATTTGTTTTTACTAATTTTCAAACTTTGCATTCAGTATATTACCATGCATGTGCTGCCAATTTCCATGTAAATATCTTGAAAAATAGAAAAAAGTTATTAAGAAAAAAAAAACAAAAAAACATTTGATCTCACTGGGGGGCGGCACGGTGGTGTAGTGGTTAGCGCTGTCGCCTCACAGCAAGAAGGTCCTGGGTTCGAGCCCCGTGGCCGGCGAGGGCCTTTCTGTGCGGAGTTTGCATGTTCTCCCCGTGTCCGCGTGGGTTTCCTCCGGGTGCTCCGGTTTCCCCCACAGTCCAAAGACATGCAGGTTAGGTTAACTGGTGACTCTAAATTGAGCGTAGGTGTGAATGTGAGTGTGAATGGTTGTCTGTGTCTATGTGTCAGCCCTGTGATGACCTGGCGACTTGTCCAGGGTGTACCCCGCCTTTCGCCCGTAGTCAGCTGGGATAGGCTCCAGCTTGCCTGCGACCCTGTAGAAGGATAAAGCGGCTACAGATAATGAGATGAGATGATCTCACTGGTTAACGAGGCCCATTTTGGACCATGTGATCCTCAGACAGAATATTACAGCAGTTTTCTCAAAATGAAGCCGTTTTTTTCGATCTTTGATTTGTAATGTCTCAACAACAGATAAACATTTTAATTCTGTAAAAAGTATGTTCTGCATTCAATTCCGAATTCAATGCCAGCAGTTTCAAGCAATTTGGACTGAATTGGAGTTTTCACCTGAAATGCCCAAGTAAAAGAAAGTAAAGAAACATCCGAGCTCTCACCACAGACATGTAAAGTGACGTTACTTAAAAGGTGCATCAGATGAGGCAACATAAACCGACATAATATCTGAAGCTATCCGCGGGCCACTACCAGCTCAGGGCCTTAGCGTACAGTGTCTATCAGCGATGTTCTCTGGAGCAGGGCAGCCCGTTCACTGCTCTCAGAGGAGCTGCTTAAACGAGTCGCGTGCACATGTGCAAGTCTATGTTCTGCTTTTTCCATTTCCCACGAAGAATAAATTCAGATTCTGTACAGTTACTGACTCATTCTGCATCCTTCTCTCTGCTTAAACAAGAAAGAAGTAACGTTCGTCTCGTCCAGCGACATTGTGCAAACGTGTCAGGTTAAATTTGGCAGCTCTTAATAAAAAGACAAAGCGTGCGTGTGTGTGCCCACGCGTCGGCTTCCCAAGACGTGACTGGCTTTGGCTTTTACTTCTGCTGTCGCAACCAGAGTCCCTGCTTCACTCTAATCGCAGTGTACATCCTTTAGAACCACTGTAGCCCTCGAGCGTTCCCCATCATCTCTCTCTCTCTCTCTGATCGTCCATGTTCTCCTGCTGCCTGACCTGCACACATTTCAGCTGAGATGCGCCTCCTCTCGCCCTCCCCAACCTGCCCAGTTCATCAAACTGATTCAAGTTTGATTCGATATGATTCAGTTGAGTGAAGTAAAGGTTTTCCACCATGGGAAAGTCTTCAGGACAGACAGCTGTGCGCACTCGGCTTTCTCAGGAACATCACGCCGTGCGTTTCTGACTTATTAACTTGGAGTGAAAAACAAGAGGCGAGTGAGGGCAGCACATGACTAGCTGTGAGTGATAACAGGAAGGAACTCGTACCGCGGGTGGATTCTGCAAGTTTAGCAAGCAGCAGTGTTTTGGCGGAGATTTCCTGCTCAGCTCTTACTGGAACTGAAGCTCAACTTGGTAGCATGATTTCACTCCTCCCCCCCCCATTTCTCTCCCTCTCTCCCCCTCACCATTTCTCTCTCCCTCTCTCCCCCTCACCGTTTCTCTCTCTTCTCTCACCATTCCCCGCTCTCTCTCGTCCCCCTCACCATCCCCCCTCTCCCTCCCCCCGTCTTTTTCTCTCTCTCCCCCTCACCGTTTCTCTCTCCCTCCTCCTCACCATTTCTCTCTCCCTCCCTCACCGTTTCTCTCTTCTCTCACCATTCCCCGCTCTCTCTCGTACCCCTCAACATCCCTCCTCTCCCTCCCCCCGTCTTTTTCTCTCTCTCTCTCTCTCTCTCTCCCCCTCACCGTTTCTCTCTCCCTCCTCCTCACCGTTTCTCTCTCCCTCCTCCTCACCGTTTCTCTCTCTTCTCTCACCATTCCCTGCTCTCTCTCGTCCCCCTCACCATCCCCCCTCTCCCTCCCCCCTCACCGTTTCTCTCCCCCCTCACCGTTTCTCTCTCCCTCCTCCTCACCGTTTCTCTCTCCCTCCTCCTCACCGTTTCTCTCTCTTCTCTCACCATTCCCTGCTCTCTCTCGTCCCCCTCACCATCCCCCCTCTCCCTCCCCCCTCACCGTTTCTCTCCCCCCTCACCGTTTCTCTCTCCCTCCTCCTCACCGTTTCTCCCTCCCCCTCACCGTTTCTCTCTCCCTCCTCCTCACCGTTTCTCTCCCCCCTCACCGTTTCTCTCTCCCTCCTCCTCACCGTTTCTCCCTCCCCCTCACCGTTTCTCTCTCCCTCCTCCTCACCGTTTCTCCCTCCCCCTCACCATTTCTCTCTCTCCCCCTCCTCACCATTTCTCTCTCTCCTCTCCTCACCATTTCTCTCTCCCCCTCACCGTTCCTCTCTCTTCTCTCACCATTCCCCGCTCTCTCTCGTCCCCCTCACCATCCCCCCTCTCCCTCACCGTTTCTCTCTCCCTCCTCCTCACCGTTTCTCTCTCCCTCCTCCTCACCGTTTCTCTCTCCCTCCTCCTCACCGTTTCTCTCTCCCTCCTCCTCACCGTTTCTCTCTCCCTCCTCCTCACCGTTTCTCTCTCCCCCTCACCGTTTCTCTCTCCCCCTCACCGTTTCTCTCTCCCCCTCACCGTTTCTCTCTCCCCCTCACCGTTTCTCTCTCTCTCTCACCGTTTCTCTCTCTCTCTCACCGTTTCTCTCTCTCTCTCTCACCGTTTCTCTCTCTCTCTCTCCCCGTTTCTCTCTCTCTCTCTCCCCGTTTCTCTCTCTCTCTCTCTCCCCGTTTCTCTCTCTCTCTCTCTCCCCGTTTCTCTCTCTCTCTCTCTCTCACCGTTTCTCTCTCTCTCTCACCGTTTCTCTCTCTTCTCTCACCATTCCCTGCTCTCTCTCGTCCCCCTCACCATCCCCGTCTTTTTCTCCCTCTCTCTCCCCCTCACCATTTCTCTCTCCCCCTCACCGTTTCTCTCTTTCCCTCACCGTTTCTCTCTCTCTCTCTCCCCCTCCTCACCGTTTCTCTCCCTCCCTCACCGTTTCTCTTTCCCTCCCTCACCGTTTCTCTCTCCCCCTCCTCACCGTTTCTCTCTCCCCCTCACCATTTCTCTCTCCCTCCCTCACCGTTTCTCTTTCCCTCCCTCACCGTTTCTCTCTCTCCCCCTCACCGTTTCTCTCTCTCCCCCCCTCCTCACCGTTTCTCTCTCTCCCCCCCTCCTCACCGTTTCTCTTTCCCTCCCTCACCGTTTCTCTTTCCCTCCCTCACCGTTTCTCTTTCCCTCCCTCACCGTTTCTCTTTCCCTCCCTCACCGTTTCTCTTTCCCTCCCTCACCGTTTCTCTCTCTCCCCCCCTCCTCACCGTTTCTCTCTCTCCCCCCCTCCTCACCGTTTCTCTCTCTCCCCCCCTCCTCACCGTTTCTCTCTCTCCCCCTCCTCACCATTTCTCTCTCCCCCTCACCATTTCTCTCTCCCTCCCTCACCGTTTCTCTCTCTCCCCCCCTCCTCACCGTTTCTCTCTCTCCCCCCCTCCTCACCGTTTCTCTCTCTCCCCCCCTCCTCACCGTTTCTCTCTCTCCCCCCCTCCTCACCGTTTCTCTCTCTCCCCCCCTCCTCACCGTTTCTCTCTCTCCCCCCCCTCCTCACCGTTTCTCTCTCCCCCCCCTCCTCACCGTTTCTCTCTCCCCCCCTCCTCACCGTTTCTCTCTCCCTCCCTCACCATCCCCCTGTCTTTTTCTCCCTCTCTCTCCCCCTCACCATTTCTCTCTCCCCCTCACCGTTTCTCTCTTTCCCTCACCGTTTCTCTCTCTCTCTCTCCCCCCTCCTCACCGTCTCTCTCCCTCCCTCACTGTTTCTCTTTCCCTCCCTCACCGTTTCTCTCTCTCTCTCCCCCTCCTCACCGTTTCTCTCTCCCCCTCACCATTTCTCTCTCCCTCCCTCACCGTTTCTCTTTCCCTCCCTCACCGTTTCTCTCTCTCCCCCCCTCCTCACCGTTTCTCTCTCCCCCCCTCCTCACCGTTTCTCTCTCCCCCCCTCCTCACCGTTTCTCTCTCTCCCCCCCTCCTCACCGTTTCTCTCTCTCCCTCCCTCACCGTTTCTCTCCCTCCCTCCCTCACCGTTTCTCTTTCCCTCCCTCACCGTTTCTCTCTCTCTCTCCCCCTCCTCACCGTTTCTCTCTCCCCCTCACCGTTTCTCTCTCCCTCCCTCACCGTTTCTCTTTCCCTCCCTCACCGTTTCTCTCTCTCCCCCCCTCCTCACCGTTTCTCTCTCCCCCCCTCCTCACCGTTTCTCTCTCCCCCCCTCCTCACCGTTTCTCTCTCTCCCCCCCTCCTCACCGTTTCTCTCTCTCCCTCCCTCACCGTTTCTCTCCCTCCCTCCCTCACCGTTTCTCTTTCCCTCCCTCACCGTTTCTCTCCCCCCCCCCCTCACCGTTTCTCTCCCCCCCTCCTCACCGTTTCTCTCCCCCCCTCCCTCACCGTTTCTCTCCCTCCCTCCCTCACCGTTTCTCTCCCTCCCTCCCTCACCGTTTCTCTCCCTCCCTCCCTCACCGTTTCTCTCCCTCCCTCCCTCACCGTTTCTCTCCCTCCCTCCCTCACCGTTTCTCTCCCTCCCTCACCGTTTCTCTCCCTCCCTCACCGTTTCTCTCTCTTCTCTCACCATTCCCTGCTCTCTCTCATCCCCCTCTCTCTCCCCCATCTTTTTCTCTCTCCCTCTCCCCCTCCCTGTCCATTTCTCTCTTCCCCTCTCCCTGTCTGTTTCTCACTGTCTCTCTCCCCTGCACCATTTCTCTCCACCCATCCATTTCTCTCTTTCTCCCTCCCCCCTCTCCCTGACCCCCTCTCTCCCTCTCCCCGTCCGTTTGTCTCTCCCCCTCACTATTTCTCTCCCCCCACCGTCCCTTTCTCCCCGTCCATTTCCCCCTCTCCTCGTCCGTTTCTCTCTCTCCCCCTCACTATTTCTCCCCCCCCACCGTCCCTTTCCCCCTCTCCTCGTCCGTTTCTCTCTCTCTCTCCCTCACCATTTCTCTCCCCCTCACTGTCTCTCTCTCTCCCTCTCCATTCCTCTCTCTCGTCCCCCTCTCCCCCCACCATCCCCCTGTCCCCCCTCTCCCTGTCCGTCTCTCTCCCTGTCCCTCTCCCCATCTGTTTCTCTCTCTCCCCCTCACTATTTCTCTTCCCCCACCGTCCCTCTCTCCCCCGTCCATTTCCCCCTCTCCTCATCAGTTTCTCTCTCTACCCCCTCACCGTCTCTCTCTCTCTCTCACCATTCCCCGCTCTCTCTCGTCCCCCTCTCTCTCTCCCCTCACCATCCCCCCTCTCCCTCCCCGTCTTTTTCTCTCTCCCTCTCTCTCTCACACCCTCCCCTTCCCCCTCCCCCTTGTCCATTTCTCTCTCCCCCTCACTATTTCTCTCCCCCCACCATCTCTCTCATCATATGCGTCATTTTTCCGACCCAATATCGCATTAGACAGTTGGACCAATTTTCTGATTTGGATCAGGAATCCAGATTTCTGTAACACTGCTTTGTGACAATGTCCACTGTTAAACAAATACAACTGAACTGAAATGAATGAAACCAGTGTCACTTAGTACTGTAACCCAGTTTCTTATCCAATACTAACTCTGAACCGAAGCCTCACTCTCTCACACTGTTTCCCATAAACTCTGAACTATAACTGAGATCAGCTCATCTGCACTCCGACATTATTATAACCTGTAAAACCGTGCCTCATTTTACATATTTCACGTTTTATAGCGCTCCACCGGAGTCAAATAAAGTCTAAAAGTAGAAGCCGTTAGACCTTTATGATCTGAAGCTGAACTCCCTCGTCGGTCTGCGGCCCCTGGAAGCAGCCGCAGATGGTCTCGATGATCCTGTCGATGAGCTTCTTCCCCGGGGCGGTGCTGTCCGGGGCGCTGCCCGTCAGATGACCATAAGCGATGAGTTTCTGCAGGATTCAAATCCGCAGGCTCAGAAACAGCAGCATAACCAATACACAAGTCCAACAGGCAGCTAGCAGCAAATACAAGTCAAGAGCTCGAGTTAATGATCATGTCAAAAACATAAGAATGGGATCTCAGTGACTTTTTGTGCTTTCTGGGATGCTTTTCTGCTCAGCACAGTTGCAAAGAGTAGTTATTTGAGAAACCGTGCCAGTTTGAAAGTTCTCCTCTGACCTCGTTCATCAACAAAACGTTTCCGTCACTGAGATTACTTTCCCCCCCCCTCATTCTGATAAACATCAAGTTAACCGGAGCACTTGAATCACTGGCTGATTGGATCGTTGCATTAAAACTCTAACTCTCTGAAGTATTCCTTTAATGGATTGCCTCCAGTCTGCTCCGGGTGCAAAATCTAGAAACATGACGCTAAAATGATTTTTGTCCGTTACACTCAATCACATGATCTGTACAGTTGATAAGGGCAGCTCTGGAGATCTCACTGACCTGTAAACAGTCTAGCGATGTGCTGACGATGCGGGGACATTTGGACTGACAGGCTAACTCGAACGGCAGGAAGTACTTATCCGCTTCAATGAAGGTGGTCTTGGATTTTATGGGAGGCAGGGTACTGGAACTCGACTTGCTATCTCCAGCAGGGGGGCTAAACGAGAAAAGAAAATGAAAT
The DNA here is from genome assembly GCF_027579695.1 of Neoarius graeffei. Classification (NCBI taxonomy): domain Eukaryota; kingdom Metazoa; phylum Chordata; class Actinopteri; order Siluriformes; family Ariidae; genus Neoarius; species Neoarius graeffei. The sequence continues at coordinate 21,442,199 of NC_083587.1, forward strand.
GAAATTGAATCAACTGCATTATCAATCTGGGGCAGTGCAAGTCAAGCCGAGAGACAATCTTTACAGAAACGAAACACAGTGGCAGTGGATGGAGAAGAAGGGGAGCTTAAAGGGAATGGAGGAAAAGGTGAGACACACAGTAACAGGGCAGAGTGGAGGGATCAGGAGAGGAGCGAAAGATGGCATAGCCTTTCTTCTCTTCACTTGACTTTTATTCTTACTCGTTAATCCGGCGATAGAGGATTTGCCCAGTCACGTTTTTACTTGCTGTAAATGGAGCTTTAGCCGCATCAACAGGGAGAAGAAAGCGGCACCCTTTTATTAAAAAGGTGAAAAAGCCAGAGTGGAAATCTATCCTCATGTTAAAGGAACAGTCCACCGTATTTCTATAATGAAATATGCTCTTATTTGAATTGAGACGAGCTGCTCCGTACCTTTCCGAGCTTTGCGCGACCTCCCACTTAAGGCCAATTTATGCTGACAACCCAGTCCTCGCAGACGGTGTCGCAGACAGTGTCTGCGTAGCCCCCCCACCTTCGCAGACGCTCTGCGCGCACCTCCCAAAAATTGTGACCACCGCAGAAGCCTCGCAGACAGCGCCGCAGACAAGAGGGCTCTGATTGGTCTGCTGTACACGCACTTCCGCTTCTCTACTTTCCCGGTTTGTTTTGTTTTCACGACCGGCATTTTTAAAAACACGAGCGAAGATGGAGCAGCACGAAGAGCGGTTGATCGAGGAAGTGAGGAAGTACGGACATCTATACGACTCCAGTTCTAGTCATTATAAGTAACCGGAGGATAAACACTCCACTAACCACACCCACCAACTACTCCTAGCGACTTCGCGCCCCCTTGCGTTGTGCCGGTGAATAACATCGCACACGCCTATTACTCCCCGCTCAACGATAAATTACAACTGTCTGCGAAAAGCTATCTGCGAAAGCCTTGTCGCAAGAGCATGCAGAGGCCTTTAGTCAGACGCAGTCAGACGCGCTGTCACTCCTGTTAGCAATGTAGCTAGGCTCAGTATGGCCAATGGTATTTTTTGGGGCTGTAGTTAGATGTGACCAAACGCTTCCGTGTTTTTCCTGTACTAACACCTTCTGCGCGTTTCGGCAGCGCATTGATATCTGAGCTCCGTATCAATGCACTGTCGAAGCGCGCAGAAGGTGTTAGTACGCCTGTCATTATAGTGCGGACTTTCCATAGCATAGAAAATCGCTACGTTTCAATTTGTGTAACTGAACTTGTTTCATATCACTGGTCATATAAACCTATGTAAACAGGAAAAACGCGGAAGAGTTTGATCGCATCTAACTACAGCCCCAAAAAATACCGTTGGCCATACTGAGCCTAGCTACATTGCTAACAGGAGTGACAGCGCGTCTGACTGCGTCTGACTGACTGGGAGGTCGCGCAAAGCTCGGAGAGGTACGGAGCAGCTCGTCTCAATTCAGATAAGAGCATATTTCATTATGGAAGTACGGTGGACTGTTCCTTTAAAGTAAGAGAAAGTAGGATTAAAGCACCTCTAAGATAGATGCTGAGAAAACGTGACATGTAAAACAGAAGATGAAGAAAGCTACATGACGAAGCAAGGCTGCTGCATTACAATGATGTAATTAAGGAAAAAGTAACTTTAAAAAAAAAAACCCATTCCATACTGAAACACTGCTGCAAACAAATTTGCTCACCTTAATTTCTCAGATTCTGCTTTTATTTCCTCTGTGAAAGACAGAAAACAAGACAAACATGATCAGCAACATCACAGAAAAAGAAGACTTTCATTCCAAAAAGCACTCAGCCAAATCAAGAGACGTTCCAGCAGATGGTTCGCCCTCCAATATCATGATTTTTTTTTTGTTTAATATTTTAACATGGTGTTTGATAAAATTCCTGAATGTAAAACTGCAAAGTGCTGTATAAAATACTACACCAAGATATCAGACATGAGGGATGACCAAAAGAGAGGGAAAAAAAAAAAAAGATCCAGAGTTTATGATTCCTTGCCGATGTATTGGCTCGTGCCGTGTGTTTATGCTGGGAACGATTTCACAGATGGAAAACCTCAGAAAGCGCAAACAGCAACTCAAGGGAAGGATTCAGAGGGAGGTGTGAAGACACAGAAGGTGCAAGGGAAAGAGGTGACGACTACCTCCGCTTCAAACAGAAATGAAAATCAATGAAAAACACTTGACAGCTGTGTTCGTGGCCAAAGCTGGAATTTGATTAGGCAGAGATTTCCGATGAGGCTTCTGCATCAGCCGAAGGATTTCAGTGACAAAAAGACCAGGGTCAGCTGGAAGTCTAAATAACACAAAAAGTCGGGTCTGATGGTCTGATGTAGAGCTGTACTCATGGCCCAGGTTAGGGGTCGGCGATCTCATTATCTCTAGCCGCTTTATCCTGTCCTACAGGGTCGCAGGCGAGCTGGAGCCTATCCCAGCTGACTACGGGCGAAAGGCGGGGTACACCCTGGACAAGTCGCCAGGTCATCACAGGGCTGACACATAGACACAGACAACCATTCACACTCACATTCACACCTACGCTCAATTTAGAGTCACCAGTTAACCTAACCTGCATGTCGTTGGACTGTGGGGGAAACCGGAGCACCCGGAGGAAACCCGGAGGGGTCGGCGATATGACAAAAATATTGTATTATGATACATCAAGATATTTCTTTCTATGATACATGATAATGTGCATGTTTGCCAAGAAGCTGCCAGAAATTCGTAAGCATTCAATAAAGCCTGTTAAAAATGGAGTTCGATCATTTATTTAAAGAAAAATAAATTTAAATATTCCATTCAATATTGACAAAACAGCTGCTTTTAAATCAGAGATTGTAAATAAATAATCTGTAAAAAGGAATTTAAACGTTCTACAATTTTAAAGATTTCAAAACAGGTACAAAATTTTAGCATCAGCTGCATCCAAATAGTTTATATATAAAAAAAAAAAAAAAGACAATTTTACAGATTTTAATGATAAAAGAAACTACTCATGATAACGACTTTTAAAAAAATAACTTGCAATTTGTAATAAAATATCTGTAAAAAAAAAAAATTTTTACAATTTAAGATTAGTAAAATACTTGAGCACCAAATCAGATGCTTCCAACCTGACTGTGCAATTTGTTCAATATGTAAAAAAATATATTTAAAAAAAAATTGCAAATAAATTTTGAAAAAAAAAAAACAAAAAAAAAAAAATTATTTTATAATTTTAAAGATTTAAAAAGGTCAGCACAAAACTTCAAATCAGCTGCTTGAAATCTGTGCATTTTTTTAATCTGTAGAAATGAAAAATATTTTTAAAAATAAATTAATTCGTAAAGCTAACCAAAAAAAAAAATTACAATTTAAGATTTAAAGGTCCCATGGCATGGTGGTTTGTTGATGCTTTAAGAGCAATTCCAGCGTTATGGACGTGACACTTGAACTCAAAATGGCAACAAATGACCCAGTGCATGTTTTATTGTCTCCCAGTATTTAAACAGGTGTTGCATATTTTAAGGCTGTACCATACTGGAGAAGTGATAGAACAAGAACAATTCCCATAGTACATCTAGGGCATGCCAGAAAATGCCAATAAAAGATGCGTTATGGATGTGACAGAAAAAGCATCACTTTTCTTGGGTGACTGTACATTTTTATCAAACTCTGAAATTGTAAACCTAATGTCGAAATGGAGATATCCATTTGATAGAGGGGTTCAAGGTGAATATTAAAAAATCTTTGTTTAAAATATTTTGTATTTCATGCAGAGTTTCGGAAGGAAAAGTCAGCGTTATGGATGTGACGAAATTCCGTTATGGATGTGACGCGTCTGAAATAGACATGGCATATGTTTAGAAAATCAGCAATTTAACCACCATAACCCTTTGAAAAACTCTCTAAATATCAGCTAAAACTATCAAAGTTCTTCAATAATATTTAGGATGGCTATTGTTTTGCTGTTTTGTGGATTTTAGCATACATTTCTGTGGCTTGTGGCAATAATATAGAATTGTACATGATCAAAGTTGATTTTAGCTTGGGTTTTACATTATAAGAAAGAAAGACTGACAGTGACATATTAGATTGGTTACAAATTGGTTCAACTTATTCACATCTGTAAAATACAGGCCGAGGTGATATCTCTGGGAGTGGTTTTGATGTATTACATGTTGCTTTATTTTTGCATGGTGAGGTTGACATTTACATGGAATTGCCCTTAAACGGGCTCGGGGAGGTTTCCGGATGTTATATCCGTAGCCTTTCTCGAAATGAACCCTCGGCACGTAGATATAGCCTCCTGGGAGAAAGCCCCATTTCAGCGCTTTTCCCAGTGCGTCGTTTTGCTAATGAGAAGCAGGAGGCGGGGAAGGGTAGAGGGTGTGGGCGGGTCTTATCATTAATATTCATGACATGTAAACGTGTTACCTCTGATTGGCTAACAGCACTGTGACGCTACCTCCAGTGGGTCAGAACAAGCGGATGTGGGTGTCTTACTATGGCGAGAGAGAAGGAACAAACCGCGAAGGGAAAAATACCGCGCGCTGACATCATTAAGGTGCGACGCGAGGAAATAAAATAAATTCAACAAATGTTTGGGTTTTTACTGAACAAACAAACAAATAAAATGAACGAGTGACTTAAAAAAAAAAGAATGTGGGTGTCTTTGTAAAAACTGTTTTGATTGGCTATTATAACAGAGCATGCTGCATGCTTTTTGGTTTTGTAGCGCAGAGTACCTGGCTAACTGCAGGAAGCGGTTAGCTGCACAGCTAATGTAGCCATTGCAAGGCTAACGTGGCACCGATTTTAAAACACGGCAAAACGACTTAACAGTTATACACTTACTTGTTCGGTGTTTGTGGCTGATGCAGCAGGGATGCTTGGTACGGACCCAGGCTTCAGTGACAGTTGATGTGCAAAACCTGCCCTGTACTGTCCCAAGTTGTGGAAACATTCATCAGGAAAATGCTTCCGACAAACATACACCGTCTTAGGTAGACTCGACGGCGTATTATTGGAGTAAATAAAATTAAGCCACTGCGTCTTCAGGGGCTCTCCCGTCGGCAGTAAAAACAGACTCCTTTCTGTGTTGTCACATCCATGTACAGCGCAACTTCCATGTTTGGTGGCAACTTTTGAGCTGGGCGGGCAATCCATACAGTGGGTGGGAATCCAGAGGGGGGGCGTGGGGATCATCTCCCTTGCTGACGTAGTAAAGGGAAGAGTTTATCAACGTGCCGTTTTGACGCGCCATTCTCAAAATGTTGGGCATAGTTTGGTTTACACATTATGAAATTTCTAGCCACTGGGGTGACTTAGGAAGGTAAGAGGAACTCATTTTAACGTTAAAAAACCTCAGAAAGTGAAAATTTCATGCCATGGGACCTTTAAAACGACAAAATTACCAAAGCAGTTCCTTCCAATAAGTTTGTAAAAAGTAAAGTGACTCAAAGTAAAAAAGAAAAAAAAAAAAATTATTGCAACCTTAAAAATTTAAAACTGCACAAAACCAACAACAAATTCAGTAATATTTTAAAAGCAATTAAATATTATATTTTACATGAAATTCGTAATAATTACCCTTTTCAAACTCTGACAAAAATTAGTCATGTTGTGAATACTTTTCAGCATTAAGCTGTACACACACAATTTTTCACTATTTGGGGAAGAAAAAAAAACAAAACAAAAAAAAACACTATTTTGCTGGAAGTTTGTTTGCCATAAATAGTAAATTTAAAAATGCGTCCTGCCTCACCCCTCTCTTCATCAAACACACAAATCACATCATGAATCTGTCACCTTCACTGCATTTCCCATAGCGAGAAAGTCTCATTCCTTTCTAAATCACGCGGCGTGTACTGGATTTATTGAGCATGTCGCCAAGACAAAGATCGAGTTTCATTTTCTCGACGTATTCTCCATGTTTATAAACTGGTGGACGATGACGCGCTGGAGTGTTTCTCACTGCTACTCATTAAAATGCAATGAAAGCTGAGCTGCTTTTCCTTTAAGTCAGCACCCTGAAGCTGTTTCAATTAGAATGATCAGTGTTCAGACACGGTCACCTGTTATTACTTAAATCATAATATGGGACGGGTTTCAGATGAGCACACAAACAAACAAAAACAAACAAACTCATTGCTGTTTACAACGGCTAAAATCTTAACGTTCTGAAAGAGCGGGAGCGCTCAGGGCTTTCGTCTCGAACTGCACTCCGAAGACGCTCGGACGCGACATAAACAAGGCTTTAACTCCAACATATCTACACCACCCGTGTTCATTATATTTATTCAAATGTCTCGCTTGAACGCATCATCCAGGAGTAGGTTTTGGGGGTTTTTTTCTGCGTCTGGCGCACCATGACACGAACTGATTACCGAGGCCCAAGTAAATTATTTTTCCATTTAACCAGACAGCATTCGCGCTGGGTTCTGAAAAATATTCTCTACTTTTTTTCCTTGAAAAATAAAATCAAAGTATCATCCTACACTTTTTTCCTAGTTATTTTTTTTTTCTTCGTTACTGACTTAGAGTGGACTTAATACAGGTTTACCCCAACCACACTGGCACAATTCAATTATTTACACAAATACAGCTAGGCCTCTCCATTACAGATAAAATTGGCTCCACTCCAGCCTCTAATAAGACTCGCGCCGTGTCTGAAATCACTCACTATAGAGATCTTGCATGTGACATCACAGCCGATCCAGATTGTGACAGACGCCATCATGTCGGTCAAACGCCATATTCCGCCTTCTACTTCTGGTTCTACTTCTGCTTTTACTTCTACCTTTTCTTCTGGAAAACCCTACTATATACAATTCTACTACAACGGCTGCGGCTACAAGCTCTCCCTACCTGTGCACGGTTTTTGTTTTTTGTGTGTATTTTTGCGTGTTGTTCGTCTGTACCGGACTTCAATATCCACTACAACCGTATGGACTTACTGGACATTGGTTTCCAGCAGAAAATGATGGTTTGTAGCGATTTCCATCGCATGCACAACATTCCGGACGAGAAAAAAAAAAACATTCCGGACGAGACCAGATGGCGAGACCAGCGGGGTCTCCCTGGATTGTTATCGGAAGCAAAGCGAAGGAGGCGGCGCCGGGAGCCGAAGCAAAAGCGAGGCTGCAGGCAGAGCCGGCCTGTTGACTAAGCTCAGAAAACAGCTACTCAAACCTCCACTGCCAAGCCTCTACCTCTCCAACGCCAGATCCATGTAAACAACACGGACGATTTGGAATTACCTTATTCTATAATCGGCTGGTCAGTGCTATACTCAATACTTAAGTGACTTACCCATCCAGTGAGGATCATTTTCTTGTTTACAAGATGCCACATCTGAGTCGCTGACAAATCCTGAATTTCTGTAAAGATAACTGTCCAGAGATTTATAAGCACGCAGTGCTTCACCACTGAACAGCGAGGGAAAGTTAATGAGGTAATCATACACGTCCGGGTATTCCGCTGGCAGTTCAACATCCGGTCGTGAAAACTCCGTCCGGAAAGCCATAAGGGTCACTAATCTGTAGATCATTTATTTTAGACATATATCTAGTTATCTGTTCATTAGAAAAATGAACCGTGTAGTCCGTCGGTTGAAATTGATCCATTCTGTACATGAGTGCAGCAGTATTCAGCGGTGTTTTTGACCGACACGATGGCGGTTGTGTACTTTCCGGTCACGTGACTGCAAGATCTCTATATGAGTGATTCCACGCTTATGGGTACTGAAATGGGGACATGAACTTATTTTTAAAAATTCACCTAAAACCATTTCTTTTTTTTACCATCAGATCACAAAACATGTAATCTTTAATGAATGATATGTTAAAAGATAACTTTAATTTTCTGAGATGTAATAAAAACATTTATATGCCAAAGTCAGAACGTAACAGAAGTGTTGTGGACATATAGATTCTCAATTTTAACAATGTAGAATTACTTTTTGAAACATAGGAAGGTGATGTTTTAGCAAATATAATTAATAAACATGTGTAGTAGAATAAACATACACATTCAATAAGATTAACATGGTATATAGCTAGATTGTAATTAATTTGTAACAGACGCGAGATGGACAATCGTAACAGAAGTAATGGAACAGACATCATTTTGGAACTCATAGGCTTGACTTTGGCATATAAATATGTTTTTATTACATCTCAGAAAATTACAGTTATCTTTTAACATATCATTCATTAAAGATTACATGTTTTGTGACCTGATGGTAAAAAAAGAAATGGTTTTAGGTGAATTTTTAAAAATAAGTTCATGTCCCCATTTCAGTACCCATAAGCGTGGAATCACTCATATAGGGGAGTTCACCATTTTGGAGTGCTGTCCGAATGTATAGTGAGAATTATTACACCCTATTGAGGTATTTCACTCACGTGACCAAGTCATGTGATGCTGCCATTTTGGACGTCACGGCTCGAATCAGTTTGAATGCGAGGAAGGCGACAAACGAAAAACATAAAAGAAAAAGGAGCGAGATGCAGAAAACACCTTCACTATCCAGCGACGTAGGGCATTTACAGGGCGAGCAGAGGGAGAGGTATTTGCAAAAATTGAGGTTAGCAGGCTTAGAGAACGACGTTTACCCGCTTCCACCAGGATTGTTCACTGACAGCTAAGGTTTGTTCACATTTTCATTTACTTTCGGTCCTCAGGATAAACAAAAAGTTATTAAATGTCATTGAAATAACTTCTTAGTCTGTTGAGACATGGCCTGTTATAAGTTTTTCCTTTACTGTATTTACTAGTTTACTGAGCGCGCTCCGGGGCTGGCCGGGGCGGGCTAGCTAGCGCTCTGGGGCTGGCTGGCTCAGTAAACTAGTAAATACAGTAAAGGAAAAACTTGAGACTGAAAGGTTTTAAGAGTCATCCAAATGACTGAACGTAAACGTTGCTACAGCAACATACTAGGTACTATGATGTTGACATTAGCTAGCTTGCTGTCCAAAATGGCGGACACCAGGGCGTCACGTGACCCTGTGACGTCAGGTGAAATACCTCAATAGAGCAGGGGTGGGCAATTATTTTTTCCATGGGGCCACATGAGAAACAGAAAATTTAGTGGAGGGCCAGACCAAAAGGCTGAACTAAATTCTGCATAATATTAATTGTCTTTCTTTATATAAAGCAGTAAATAACATTGTTTTTACAAGCTGCTAAGACCGGTAAGAGTCTGGAAAAAACGAGGTTGCCTTCCAAAAAATGTCAATTATTCAATCAAATTTCCCAAAACAATGGTTAACAAAATGTCAAAGTTTGTACCTTTTTTTTTCAGTCACATTCAGCCCAAAACACAATAAAGACATCACAATATTGTCTTTCTACTCTGAATATCAAGCAAGATACATCATATTATAATAAAGATGCCCACATTTGTAGTCTAATCACCTCATTTGGTGTTTTTCAGTTTTTCAGATCTGCTCTCCGCAAACTAAACACACGGCTTTATCTCCGACTTCAGTAAATAAATACTTAGCAGTCCATGTTTTGTTGAAAGCCCTGCATTCGGCATCTACCTTTCTTCTTTTTGCGGACATTTTGGGGGCGAAAGTCTTCTTGTGACCTGCTCGCAACAACGTCACACTATGTGATCGGCTGGACCGTTTGAAGGATGACGTACAAGTCTGTGGTTGGTCTGGACAAATTACGGAAGTAGTTATCGCGGGATTAGGTTTCGTGGGATTTCATGTCGCGCGCATTGCGTTTTTGTTGAACACAACTTCAAAATAAAAGCAATGCACATTCAGTCCATGCAGGAGGTAAAATTAGAAAATACGTTTATTTTGTAATTTCTAATTAACCTTACGCGGGCCGGTCAGAATGAACCAAAGGGCCGGATGCGGCCCGCGGGCCGGAAAATGCCCAGGTCTGCAATATAGTATCCCACAATGTATCATGAAAAGTAGTGTACAACCGATGGTCACTAACCAGGCAATACATCCCATTATGCATTGCGGTCACGCTGAAAGAACAAGATCAACTGTGAGCTCCTGCTCTCACTTCTATCAAAATGCAAGCAATCGAAGGAATAGGACGCTTATTATGAAATGCTGACTTCAACAAATAATGAACCCTGAAACAAGCAAGTAAAGAGCAGCGTTCTCCCCAGGGATTTCAAACCATAGATTTACATAGAAGACTAGATTCCTCACCGCGCAGGGCGGCCATCTTACCACAGACAAGGGGTATGAAGACTTACACAAGCCCAGCACTCACATTATGATTTACAGGAAATCAAAGTACTGACTTTGATGACAAGCTGATGTGTGTGTCTGTTTTAATTGTAGATGTTTATATCAGTATGTTTAGTTTTATTTTAACTGCACATTGGAGCCTAGTCAAATGAAATTTCAATCTTCTGTGCTAACATATATTGACTTTGACATGAGAATCAGCTTTGAATGTTCTTTTTGTAAATGTAAAGTTATCTTTTTATCCTTGGAAGTATAACCACATGTGATTAATTAAGTGCTTTTTTGTCACAAACTACCGTGAGTCGCTGTCACTGTTTTATACTATTACTTACTCGGACAGTGCATTTGTTATTATGCGATGATGTGAGTTTACATTTGTTATTATGCGATGCTGTGAGTGCATTAGGTTTTTGAGGTGGATGAAGTATTTCTGAAGTTTCAGAAGTGAGTAAGCTGTTTATTTAACTTTAGCTTCCCCTACGGCCCTATCACATGTAAAAATATTTTCACTAAAAATTGGAAATAAATGGTATGGTTATTTGTCCTAAGGCCGCAGTTATCCATAAGTATGCAGTGTTAGGCTTCTCACAGCAGAGGAATTTCAGCATGCATCCTGTCTTACAGTCTGTAGTATACCGAAATATTTTCGCCAAGCTATGCGTATTTTTTTAAAACATAAAATGATTATTCATCATTAATATCATAAATACATACTTCCGTTTGTTTTTTTTTATATAACAAACCAAACCGTTTGAATATCGATTGAAATTTGAGGAAGTTACGGTCATCTGAAAAGTACATATCGCTACCAACACAATGTAATGGGTAAGCCAGCTGTCTGAGGTAAGATGGCCGCCATGTGCGGACGTTCGACTTCGTTGACGGGCAACGGGGACGAGGCATCTAGTCTTCTATGTAAATCTATGTTTCAAACAGCATCCTGGTGCACTGCCATTTTGAAATAGCATTCTGCTTCTTGAAATACACTACCGTTCAAAAGTTTGGGGTCACCCAGACAATTTTGTGTTTTCCATGAAAAGTCACACTTTTATTTCCCACCATAAGTTGTAAAATGAATAGAAAATACAGTCAAGACATTTTTCTGGCCATTTTGAGCATTTAATCGACCCCACAAATGTGATGCTCCAGAAACTCAATCTGCTCAAAGGAAGGTCAGTTTTATAGCTTCTCTAAAGAGCTCAACTGTTTTCAGCTGTGCTAACATGATTGTACAAGGGTTTTCTAATCATCCATTAGCCTTCTGAGGCAATGAGCAAACACATTGTACCATTAGAACACTGGAGTGAGAGTTGCTGGAAATGGGCCTCTATACACCTATGGAGATATTGCACCAAAAACCAGACATTTGCAGCTAGAATAGTCATTTACCACATTAGCAATGTATAGAGTGGATTTCTGATTAGTTTAAAGTGATCTTCATTGAAAAGAACCGTGCTTTTCTTTCAAAAATAAGGACATTTCAAAGTGACCCCAAACTTTTGAACGGTAGCGTATCGTCAAAATCCACGCTATACGTTTCGTAAATACATTCGGTCGGTAAACAGGAAGACGATGTGGGACAGTTTGTTTGTTTTCGTTTATTGCCAGTTAAACAGCTGTGGCTATTTCATGGCAAATACAGGTAATAAATTTAACTTAACATATTCAAAACCAACAATCAAAGAAATAAATACATTAAATAAGTTTGTTCACGGGCAGCACGGTGGTGTAGTGGTTAGCGCTGTCGCCTCACAGCAAGAAGGTCCGGGTTCGAGCCCCGTGGCCGGCGAGGGCCTTTCTGTGTGGAGTTTGCATGTTCTCCCCGTGTCCGCGTGGGTTTCCTCCGGGTGCTCCGGTTTCCCCCACAGTCCAAAGACATGCAGGTTAGGTTAACTGGTGACTCTAAATTGACCGTAGGTGTGAATGTGAGTGTGAATGGTTGTCTGTGTCTATGTGTCAGCCCTGCGATGACCTGGCGACTTGTCCAGGGTGTACCCCGCCTTTCGCCCGTAGTCAGCTGGGATAGGCTCCAGCTTGCCTGCGACCCTGTAGAACAGGATAAAGCGGCTACAGATAATGAGATGAGATGGAAGTTTGTTCACATCAATACACTTTAAAAAGTTTAAAACCTTTAAAGGTGGGACCTTATTAAAAATATCAAATATAGTGTCTTCTTTAAAAAATGTCTGTCTTTTTACTCTAAGGGCAGAGCAAGATAAAATATGCTTAATTGATAAGAGATTACCACAAAGATCACAAAGGGGAGGTTCTCCTCCAGTGAATAAAAAACCATGGGTGAGTCTCGAATGTCCAATTCTACACCTTGTATACGCAACTTGATCATGTCTGCATGAAAATGACTGGGTTATCACTTGTTTCACTGTATTACACAGAGATGCCTACCCCAAATTTTGAATTTCAGTATTCTTGAAAACATTTTTCAGTATTTTGGAATGACTTTCAGTAACATTAATTTATGCGCATTTCCATTATAAAGAGGTATATATACCAATATGTTTAACATTTAAATTATTAAAAAGAACTGTTTTGTGTGAATTGAATAAACAAAACGCGAGCAGCCATCTCAACTGAATTTCCACTCAACAAATTTCTACAGCATACAATATATCACATTTTTATTAGTGCTGTCAAAAATGTCACGTTATTAACGCGTTAACTTGACTCAATTTTAACGGCGATAATTTTTTTATCGCGAGATTAACGCTCTGTGACATGATGCCACGCCCCGCACAGCCAGAGTCCTCTCCCCTCCCCTGAAGAGCCACGGTGCTCGGCTTAGGTTTCGTTTTCCCATCGGCGGCTCCAGCCCCACTTTGCAGTGGCTGTGACAAGACGTGTTATGCTCTGCAATTAAAAAATAAAAATAAAAAAAAAATAAAAAAAAAACCATTGGTACAACCAGTGTTCGAACTATGCCGATATTTTCGGGGGGGTCCCTTATTTTCCCTTGGGGGGGTGCTTGCGCTTGTCTCAGAGCGCGGCTCTCCATCGCACGCTCACTTCGGATATGCAAATGCTTCCCGTTACACACGATTGCTATGTCAATAAACATCATTTTGCCAATATTTTAGAGACCCCCCAACATTTCCCAAATCATGTTTTCAAGGGATCTCATGTCTGTTTCAGGGGATCTCGGATCCCCCGAGTACCCCCGTAGTTCAAACGGTGAGCAAGCCCATTCACTTTTTTATGCTGATAAGAGAATTACAATGTTTTTTCATGTGACAAAAATGTGCGATTAAATTGCGATTAATCGCGAGTTAACTATGACAGTCGTGACATTAATCGCGATTAAATATTTTAATCGCTTGACAGCACTAATTTTTATAAATACAACAGTGTTCCCTGTTTGCAGACATTACGGTTGACTACCAATCATTGGTATTGAATGCAACTCCTCAAAAGTATTATATTATATTGCCTGGCAAGATGTTCTACCTGTTAACGGATTCTAATAAAATAAAAAAAAAAAAATTCTTATTTCATGCCAAAGAGAGTCCGACATTATCTTAATGTCCCAATATATAAATACTTCAGCATAATGATTCAGATGAGACATTGAATAAAATGACATTTATAATTGTATTTAAAACAGTGGAATGATCAATTTTTTTGCCACAATTCCAACAGCACTAATCATAAAATTCTGTTTTTGATCATACTACATGTACATTTGCACTTGCAACACTGAAAAGCCTTTGAATTTAAGAAGTACAGCCAGTGTTTGATATTTCAGTGAATAAAAATCAGACATGTAAAAAGAAACTGAATAAGTTTAACTCACATTTCATGGCACTAATTGGCAAATTCAACTCCAAGCATAGGTCAACCATCACCGCTTCAGCACGGGTCACGTTCCGTGTCTTTTCATCCACAGATTTCGTAAAAAACTGCTGGATACTCCCAGATTTACTTTCCGCCTGACTCGCCATTTCAGCATACTCCATATGTTTTTTGTAGTTGACATGCCGCGTGCAGTCATCGCGACCACCATGTTAATGTCAGTTCTACACAGTTTGCAGTGCGCGTATCCATTGCCCTTTTGACTGGGTGTAATGCACAGCCATTCTACCGTATCGAAAACAGCACGAACAAATGTGCGGAATCTGCGCATGTCACACACAGCATGTGCGGTTGTCGTAAAAATAAATAGCCTAGCCGTGAATCGCGCATGGATTGAAAAAGTCGCTTGGACATTTAAAAACAACTCACTGGAATTTTTTAAGACTTTATAATAATTCCGTACAGAATAACACTGTTTGCCGTAACATCGTATTTACATAACTTTTCCGTACAAAATACGGCCAATCCGTACTAGTAGGCATCTCTGATTACATACGTCATGCAGCTTATTTCATCCCATTCGGCTTGCCATATATCACTTATGTAAGAACAAAGCACAGGTTTAATGTCAGAGACAGGGATTTGGCACGATGTGAGATAGACCTGAAAATGGTAGCGAACCCAAAGCTGAAGTTTGGTACCAAGTGGCTATGATTTGTGGTTGCTGAGAAAAAGGGGGTTTCGGATAGACGGCGGGACAGAGGTAAACCAGTATACGTCCCCTCCTTCGGGGTATAAAAACGGCAGATGACCGAGAGGAGCACCCGGTGCATCAATGAGAGAAAAATTTTCAAAATATTGTAGTGTGTTGGGGCGAATGGACGGAGGAAGAAGCGCAATATAAACGGACATTCAAGTTGAATTAAAAATAGTAAGAGAACAGAAAATAAGCTGAAACAAGACAGATAAGGCAGCGGCAAAGAAGAAAGTATTCAGCCTTGATTTAAAAGAACTGAAAGATGCAGCAGACGCAAAGTACTTTGTGTTTATTAATGTGGGAAATACGCTCAGTATAATTCAGGGGTGATAGCGTTCCGGCGCGCCGTGGCTGGGGAAAAAAAAAAATCTAGTTCGCCCATTGTCCTGTGTCATTCTGAGATGCGCAGATAGACAGTAAAGGGAATTCCGAATTCAACGCTATCACCCCTGATAATATAGATTTTTATCACAAATGTATTTATGGTTTTCGACTGATCTGGCACATTTTAACTGTGTGACTGCAATCGACCCATCCCTGTAAAATAATAAAAGAGTCAGTCCCAGCTTGGGTCAGCCTGTTGACCTTAATTTTGACCGCCCCACTGGCATACGACGTAGCAGATATGCATCTCTCAAGAGTCCACTATGCGCCATTGGGGGACGCAAGTACAGAAGAACAGCAGCCTACTTACCCACAGTCCGGGGTTAGCATCCCTTCATTGTGCATATTTATACCCGCTACTAACCCTGAAAAAACAACTAACCGTGTGACAATAATGACGTAAATAACGGCGCGTTGGAGTAGTGTCCGAAAGTGTTTTTTTTTCCCTTTTCCCCATTTTATCAATGAGCTCACTATATAGTTGTCTACATATCAATTCCCTATATAACGAGCAGGGAGCAGTGAACGAGTGAGTGATTTCGGACACAGGGATGATTTTGGACGCCCTGTGCACCATCGAACTAAAATAAACCGCTTTAGTTTGAGCTGACTGAAGATTTTAGCATGGAATTATTCAAAAGGACTCCCTTTAACCTTGACTTCCAATACAAAACTTGATTTACAATTGAACAGAGTCGAGAAGAGTCTGGGATCAACCAACAGTGAAGGAATCCGAATTTCCCGTTGATTTATGAACCGAACACAGAACTAGAAAAGCACTCAGAGCGCAGACCTCCACCAAGAATCCTTTAAAAAAAATCCGGGATCCAGAAGGTGATCCGGATCACCGCCAAAATTTAATGGATTGTTACTTGTGCCCAGTCACACCTCTGAAAAAAAAATTTCAAAGCAATCCGTTCATTACTTTTTCCGTAAATGTTGCTAACAGACAAACCAACGCTACCGAAAACATGAGGCCAAAAAAAACCAAAAGGGTGTTTCCGGTAACCCGACCGATCGAGAATTTCCGTGTCGAAATTGCCGACCGTAAAGTTTTTATTACAAATTTCCCTCAATATTTTAGTGTAAGCAGCGTTAGTTTGTCATAATTTTTTGTTTCAACGCATTCAAGTTGTGAAAGAAACGATAAAAAGTAAAATGTTTCGCCACTTCTATCAGCCCTCCTGCATAAACATGGAAGCGCACTTGTATACTGAAGGAGGAAGGGAAAACTGAGCCGAGCCGCCATTTTGAATCCTCATTCAAGGCTGTAATGCAAATTGCTTCCTCTTCGGTATACAAGTGCACCTCCATGGCAGGGAAAAACCCTACGTTTTGCCGCCTATGTAGTCCCCTATTTATACAAATAGGAGTCATTCAGGATTCAGCCATGTTTTTGCTCGACCCAAGTTCTACAGTAGGCTCGGCGAGGCCGGCTGCTTTTAATGGAAGTAGCCTAGCCTAGGACGTTATTTTCACGTTATCTTGATAAGGTGTTTTCACGTTATTACATGAAAATATCATGAAATAACGTGATAATTTCGTATCGTGAAATTACGTGATGTTATTACATGATAAATATATTGTAAAAACATGATAACTTTAACAATATCTTTTCACGTAATTACTTGATTCTAAGCCAATTTTTTTTTTGAGTGTGGCAGCAATACGCTTCCGTAGATCATAACTCGAGCTCTTGCGATATTTTTTTTATTCGTTTAAAGATTTAAAACACTTTTATTTTATTATGTGTGGTATATAGGATTCTGTGCCAAAATACTATTTTGTAAGATGTTTACTTGTGTTCATTTTTTCGAACAAAAAAAAAAAAATTTAAGAAAAAAAAAAAAAACCACAACTTTTTCCTACCTACTGACCTTATTTTAATATTTCATGTTACCTGAAACACTATCTTTTTTTTTTTTTTTGGCCTAACCTCCTTGGCGGAGGTAATGACACCGCGATTATCATCATGCGTTAGCCCAGGGGTGTTTCTAGCTACTGAAAACACCAGGGGCTAAGTCGAGTGTGGCATCAATAGGTTGAGGAGGTTACAGCTCCCTTTACAAGATATTATCATCATCACCTATACATATTCAAAGGTTAGGGCATCTTTATTAGTGATTTTTGCACTGCTCTTTTTAAATTTATCCAGTTCACTTCAGTTTCTGTCTCATCACCATCACCCATAATGTGTCTGACGTGTCAATTGACTTAAATATTATCACTCGTAAAATTTATCATCAGTTTAATAAAAAAAAAATCATTTCTCACTCACATCTCTCTCCTTTAGGACCACAAAGACACCAATTCTAAGCTACATTATTATTATTATTATTATTATATTTTTATTATATTATATTTTTATTATATTATTATTATTAAGATACATTATTATTTCAACATTCAAAATCCCAGACAACATCCAAGTCAGTCGTTTTCTATTAATCTCTTACTTTTTTTTGAGGGCGTAAATACCTGGAGCTTTCGCCCCGGGTGATGGAGCCCAACGACACCACTGCGTTAGCCACAGGAACGCAACACGCCACGCCGCCCAAAGCACAGAGCCCTTCAGTCGCTTGCCGGCAGACAGCAGTTTAACTTTGGGTTTTTGTTTTTTTTAAACCAACCCCTGTATTACTGACACTGTCTGATGTGCTCAGGGACAGTCGGGGCTCCGCGTGTGTTTCTCCTGTGGCTGTTTCGGCCCTTAAATCATCTTCGGTGCTTGAAGAAGCCCGCCCAAAAAAATCAATCATCAGCTTAGACTGTAACACTGTCCGGTTCACAGAGAAATAATTACACCACCACAGCAGGCAGATTAAGATGCACTGTGATTGGTCAAAAGCTTGGTGCTTATTGGGTCATTATGTGTAGTCAATTTTTATTGGTCTCAAGCTCATGCTCATGGTTTACAACCTGGCTTCCTGCAGACTCTTCACTGGGGTTAGATTTCAGCAAACGGAGGGATTTCTTAAAAAAAAAAAAAAAAAAAAGGGACAACTTATGATGACAAATGCATCCGTCACTGTGATGACTGCTAGTAATTTTCTCATCGTCACTGATGGACTGTGTTCGTCAATGACGAGTGTGACAAATGCCAGTGGGAGCCCTGAACAGATTAGATTAACTTAATTATCCAGTTCTTTCAACCAGAAAGCAATTTCAAAATCAGACAGACAAGCAATCTCGATTTGGTGATTTTGTAAAAATATCAATCATGATAACTGCAAGCATTTTTATGATGTACAACATGCACTGTAGTAGTATTTAGTTTTGCTCCAGGATTCATTGAGTTAACTGGGGTGCTACATTAAAAATATGAAACCTAAGATTATTTTTTCAAGTAAATAAACTGAGAATATTAGTCTTAAGTACTCAAAAATGTGTTACTGTGAGTAATCATGCAGCTGGTCAATGATATTTTCAAAAAAAAAAAAAAATCCTGATAACCATAATATAAATTCTTGCTACAGTATATCGTTATCATATTGCCGTTGCCTAGTTTGTTATTTTAGGTGAATAAAAATGAATTGAATCAAATTAGCAAGCTGTTTTTTAAAATTAGACTACGTTCAGACTGCACCCTGAAACGACCCATATCCGATTTTTTTGCCCATATGCGACCTGTATCCGATTTTGTTATTGACAATCTAAACGACACAGATCTGATTTTTTTCACATGCGACCCAGGCCGCTTGGATATGTGGTCCTAATTCCGATGCGTATCCGTTATTTTCACATGCGACTGCAGTCTGACCGGACAGGTCGCATTCATGCGACCTACACGTCATCAACAAGAGACAAACGTCACTATTCTGCGTTGGCTAATCCCGCCTCTTTGGTGGAAAACAACATTTGTACAGTTTTCAGAATTTAAATAGACTTTTATAGAATTGATCAAGCTAATGGTGGATTTGGTAGGGACCTGGATGTTAAATCATCCTGTATTACAAGATTATAAGATTGTTCTGGAAATTTCCAGTAATTTGACACCTTCGGTCTCATTACTCTGCTGCTCACATTAATCAGATTATTGTGCGAGTTCCGCCGCCGCCACAAAAACCACATCGCCAGGTCTCGCCTCATCTCCATGCTTTACTTGCAAACTTGAAGAGTGCACTTTTTTTTTTTTTGTTTACGTATTACGTAGATGTGCTTATTACGTGTCAATTTGCGCATGCGGGACACTTTTGGGTCGTTTTCCGTTCATATTGGAGATCGCATACAAGTCTCATATAATTGGTAATGTGAACGGCCTAACAAAAAAATCGGATTTCACAACAAATCGGATACGGGTCGTTTCAGGTTGCAGTCTGAACGTAGTGTTAGGCTGCATCTTAGGAGGTCAGTGATTACGCTCATGTGTTCACTGGACAGAGGCATTTATCCAGCTTTAAAGTGAAGCAGAATACAATCCAAGTGCCAGTGTGGGAAATAAGGGATTTTAAACAGACCGTCACAGGACAGATAAGTCTGAAATGGTGGTCAATCCAAATTTCAGCCTGTCTGAATGATGGGCTGGAACAATGCGGCCAGGGGTCCAGGGCCTGCCTTGAGCCTAGGTCACAACCAGACGTACGATTTTTTGGCCGTGCGATTTTTGGCGTTTCCCAAACCGCTGCGTTTTTTTTGTTCATGGAGAAAGACGCACGTTGGCCGTAAGTTTGTCTTGCAACCTGAAAAAAACGTAAGCGCCCGTAGAGTTTGTTTGACATGACAAAGAACCTCTGCGGCCAGTCTACGGCTCGAAAATCAGCACGTCACACGCCCGCCCTCCGTGCGTTTCACGCGTTTTTTGCACGTACGGCCGATTGTGACCGAGGCTTTAGGGCCCCGGAAGCTGAAGGACTTTAGATGCCTGGAGGTGGCTTCTCAGCTATTTCCAGTCACATTTTTGTGATCTTCAAAAGGCTAAATTACACCAGACATTAGTTGCTAATTACACTACAAACTGAATATAGTTTACAAGAAAATGTCAGAAAGATTCAAGAAAAACTTGCTTAAAGTTATAGTCAAGAAAACAGTAGCGCACACAGGTCAGTTCCATGTCTAGAGAGGGAGAAAAAAAAAAAAAAAAAAAGTACGACGGGCCCAAGGATGTTCCAGTTGGTTACAACTTACTGGGACTCATACATAGGTACCATAATAACACTCATGAAACATTATGTCAACAATGACCATGATATATAAGTCTATAAGAAATTTAATAATTAACATGACAACTATTCTTACATAATTGAGTTAAAATTTTGAGCGAGTTCGAGATTCCAAGTAACTTTGGAACAAAATGACTTAAAACGACTCAAAACTAGACACAGTCATATCATTTGGCATTCAGACTAAAATCTGCTGGACTAGAACTTAGCAAATAAAAACTCAAAATATAAATCTACATCCTATAAAGCATATGACTGACGGTCATTCTTTTTATGAATGGGGGGGGGATGCACATCACCACCACCACTGACTGGCACTTAACATAATCCTGTACTGCAAAGTTTAAAGTGCATATCACGGGTAAATTCAGGAGCAAGATCAATGTAATTCTCCTATTTTATATTAAACTTTGGTCAAATATCTGTCACATTCTGCATTCTCTGCAATTTTTTTTTACCTTGTGCAATACCAGAAAAATTCAGTTGAAATCAAGCCATTTGAGGTGAATTGGTCCGCCTCTGAAAAAACTTGCCATTTGGATTTCCCGGCAAACATTGATTTTCGTGACGTCGCGTGCGGGACGCCTCCTTCTGAATCCTATGTCAGCGCTGGTTTGCTTATGAGAAAACGACCTGGTGGTTTTCTGCAAATTTCTTCAACGTTATCGCGTAATTATTAAAATGGTTAACAGATGTATCGTAGGAGGGTGTAGCAACACCAACCTTGATGGGATTAGTACTCATCGTTTCCCAAAAGACCGCACAATGAGAGAGAAATGGGAGCGCTTCGTGTGAGGCACCGGGAAGCCGAGGACCGAAGCAGAGCCGAGAAAAAGACCAAGAAAATCGCCGATTCACAAGTCGACTGTTGCCAGGGTAAGAAATAAGAGAGACTATACTCTAAATTAGGTGTTCCTGTGTTTGTGTGGTACACGGATAATGTTATTTATTGACACACACAAAAGTAAACAACACGAAAGCGCTGGGCGATAATACACTCCAAATGTATCAAGGGATATGCGTGTCAGGGCTTGAGATCTTGGGACCTGTCAAACACATTAAATGTATATACAACCCTGCTTAGCCGATTCCATGTGTGTAGCTTATGAAATCTTTCTCCTACAGTAGCCAGTACTCTTCTAAATAAACATATAAATACATAATAGTAATTAGAAAAAGTGTGATTTATGTAACAATAGATAGATGAGCATCGATACATGAATCCATATTTCAATGCAAAATCGCTAGCTGCTAAACTTGGTCTACACAGACTGTGCACTGAAACCGTGCAAAGCTCTCGCAGCCTGCTGGCGGATCCGCACGTGACGTCACGAATCTGGCTCCAGACTCCCTTGGGATTTTTCCAGACGTGTTTTATTTTTTTCTGCTGTAGACAGATGGCCTTGTGCAAAATTACGCTTCTGGATGAGTGTGTAAAGGGACATACTTTCATTAAAAAAAATAAATAAATACACGAAATATGCCCTTTAATGTAAACTGAACTCTTAAATCAACTGACTGGATCAATCAGATACTGTCAACCCTGAAACACTAGTTCAACTGCATCGTGCAATAAAAACAGTGAATACTGAGTGCATTATTATTATTATTATTATTATTGTCTTATTTTTAGTGTGCCACTCGGGGAGAGGGATGTACCTGTAAAGTTTGGCGGGGTTAGAACCATCGGTGGCCGAGTTATTAATTTTTAAACTCGGGCTCGCGGGGGCCTCGGTCTCACAGGCCGTGCTACGACAATGTATTTGTCCAGTGCAACATTTGGAAGAAAATTAGAAGTAGTATATTAGACCCATATCTTTACAATTTTTCATGGCTCATCCAATCCGATGCTTTTGAAAATACAGATGGACAAATGCGAAAATTACCAGTAAGACATTTGCTGGTCCGGCCTTATTTCCCTACACTGAAGTACAGAGCTGATTATTATATTTCATGATCATAAACCTTACGTTCACACTAGCGAGTCAAGCATAATGTATCCATCAAACATGACAACGTTCAATTCAAGCTGAGATCTCGTTTCTTGAATTGGGTATGATGGTACAGCGACAAATCCAAAGGACTCCTCAGACAATTTCTATTACATACAAGGTACGTTTCTTCAGGTCCTCAAAGAGAGAGCTTCTTGTTTCTTGACTTCATTATGACAGGGTACAGCTAGAAAGCCAAATGATTCCTCAGACGTTTCCTATAACATGTATGGTATGTTTCTTCAGTTTCTCAATTTGAGATTTTCATTTATTGACTTGGTCATGACGGAGTACAGCTAGAAATCCAAATGATTCCTCAGATGAATGTGGTACATTTCTTCAGTTCCTCGAGTTGAGATCTTCTCGTTTCTTGACTTGGGTATGACGGGCTAAAGCTTGAAATCCAAACGATTCCTCAAACGATTCCTATAAAATGTACATGGTATTTTTCTTTAGTTCCTCAAATTGAGATCTTCTCGTTTCTTAAATTATGCATGAAAGTACAGTTAGAAATCCAAATGATTCCTGGGGGCAGCCATGGCCTGAAGGTTAGAGAAGCAGCCTTGGGCCCAAAGGGTCGCTGGTTCGATTCCTGGGACTGACTGGAAAAATGTGAGGGGAGTTGAGTGAATGAACAGCACTTTCCTCTCCCTCTGTATCATGGCTGAAGTGCCCTTGAGCAAGGCACCAAACCCTCAACTGCTCCCCGGGCGCTGTAGCACAGCTGCCCACTTGTGTATGCATTAGGGCTGTAACGATACACCCAACTCACGATTCGATTCGTATCACGATTTTTGACCCACGATTCAATATGCCCACGATTTTTTTTTAAAAGTAGTAAATTTGACTTAACATTTATTTACTTACATTAACTATTTAATAACAAATAATTCAGACCACTGCAGAGAATGAGTAATATGTATGCAAAAATGAACAAATGTATATCCAAAGATTGTTTTATTTCTCAAAATAATACTGTTGAGCCAGAAGCTCTGTTTTTTTCGGTTCTGAAAAAGTCATTTTTCCAAATCGTGTAAATCCATTAAGATTTTTTTTGGGGTGGCTCTCTCACTGTCTCACTCTCATAGGGCCAATGATTTTCTGTGATCGCGGAAAACAGATGGAAATTACGGAATTTTTATGGTGAAACATTGCTCGCGTGTCAAAATGTAACTGCCGCAGAAGGCTTCCGCCCAAGCAGACATGCCTTCAGTGTTGCCAGATATTGCTAACATTTTCCACCCCAAAATATGTTCAAAACCAGCCAAAAAGCACCTAAACCTGCCCAATCTGGCAACACTGCATGCCTTTCCGGTCAAGTGATTGTGATTGGCTTGTGGCACACCTCGCCAGCCAATGAGCTGCTTGTTTACAGATTCGCTCCCCGCGTCGCAACCAGAATGGCGACCGCTTAAAAGAAATGAATGCTCTGCCAGTGGCGAGTGTGGACGTTGCGTGACTCGCAGAAGATTGTCGCAGGTCGGCGAAAAAACGACTTACTAATAGATATAAAAAAATAAAAGTAATTTAAGTAAGTTTAAAATGTAATTTAAATAAAAAGTAAAGTATTCATAAATTGAAGTTTGGAAGTGCCTCTGTTTTTGGGCTGAGGAGAAGTTTGAAAGGGTGTACCGCGATTCTGCCTTCTTGTATCGCGATACGGATCGTGGCTCTGCGTATCGCGATTTCGATACGCATATCATTACAGCCCTAGTATGCATGTGTGTGTTCACTGCTTCAGATGGGTTAAATGCAGAGGAGGAATTTCACTGTGCTTGAGTACACGTGACCAAATAAAGGCTTCTTCTTCCTTCTTCTAGAATGTACATGGCATGTTTCTTCAGTTCCTTGAATAGAGATCTTCTCATTTCTTAAATACAGCTAGAAATCCAAACGATTCCTCCAACATATGGTACGTTTCTTCAGTTCCTCCAGTTGAGAGCTCATTGCTTGACTGAGATATGAGAAAGTAGAGCTAGAAATCCAAATGATTCCTATAAGGGACTCATTATGTTTCTGCAGTTCCTCATGTGGCAACTTTAGTTCCTATATACCAACAGTTCCCATTGAGTGACATGGAAGGGAATAAAAAAACAAACAAACACGTACTTCTTGATTTCAACTTCTAGCCTCTCATTAAATGTTTCGACACATTCTGAAGAAACATACAGGAAGAAAGTTGTAAAGATTCTTGGTTCCTCTGGTGAACGTACGCAGCTAGAACAGTTAGCTTGTTTTTGTCCATCGACCAACAAAATGCGCAACAATGGCTGGAATCCATCACCTCTCCATTAGGGTGGTCCCGAAATGTATGGGAAAATTTTTTTTTTACCAACACATTCCGACCACCCTACCATTTTTTTTTTACATAGGCTAAAATAAGGCAACAAGCAAAATTTCAGAAAAATTAGTTAATATTTAGAGGTGCCACACGAGGTTGCAAATCGGGTTAAGCCATTAACATTAGTTGGTGCGTAGACTGTTGCAGAGAAGATCTCAAACCCCCAAAAAGTCATGGTTCTAGAGGGAATACGCCACTTCTATGAAAAAGAAGAGGCAGGAAGAGTTTATAGACTGATAGAAGGTTAACTTTCATGCACTAAGGGGTTCTTAAACAATGAGCACTGATCGTAATATGCTGATGAAGTTGTGAATGTTTTTCTTTCTACGTTTTTCAGATGGCGAGCAACAGTAATACAAGTAGTACCGGTGGTGCAAAGCACAAAACCAGAAAGGACAATTAATGTTTGGTTAATTGGTCCCACTTCCAAGGAACTGTCTGAGGCTACATCCACACGACAACGAGATTTTTTTTTTAAAATATCGCGTCCACATGGGCAACGGATCAGTAAAATATGAGGTCCATATGGCAACGCAACGCTTGCTGAAAACGATGCAATACACATGCCACACCTCTACGTGCGCTGTAAGACGGTCCCATCGGAGACACCAGAACAATAGAAGAAGTAGGACGCATGCGCATAAACCCCTTCTTCTACCCAGCGTGAAGCACTCACAGGAACAAGCACACAACAACAACAACAAGATGGCTGCGACTACGCGAGGAAATCGTGCCTTCTGTGTGTACAAATTAGTTTTATTAGTGTGCATAGTTTTATATAACTTAATTTTCTTATTGTGTGTGAACATTTTGAAAAGCAGTCTTATCCAATAAAAAAAAGAAATTCAAGAAATGGTTCAGTTACTTGTTTATTTAAAAGAAAAGCTGTATACAAAAGTGAATGTAATGCAGTGGTTCATACAAAACAGTCTGTTGAAGGGTCTTCTGAGCCTTTTCCCCTCTGCCTCCATTATAGTCAGGTAACTGTTGCTTTGTGTGGAAGGCTGGACTTTCTGTTCATCAAAGCAGGTGTAAATTGTCTGTCTGGCAGGTCAGTCAGGTTAATGTGTAAACAATTTCAATTTCTGTTGTTACGAATGATGCGCGCGAGAGTGCTGCTTGTTCTAGTCATGTGGTTGTGACGTCATCGTAAACAAATCCGTTCTACTCATCCAGACAACTTCGCAACGGCGCCGTTGCCAGATTTTTCCACTCTGGAACCCGTTCTCAAAAAATATCATTTTGGGGCACCCAAAACGCCGGTGCCGTGTGGACGCCAGGCCGAAACGATAAACAATTTTATCAGATTCACCTGAATCCGTTGCCGTGTGGCAGGGCCTGGGAGAAAGCTTCCTTCTGCTACGGAAGTCCTTAGTGCAGACCTGGGCATTTTACGGCCCGCATCCGGCCCTTTGGTTCATTCTGACCGGCCCGCGTAAGGTTAATTAGAAATTACAAAATAAACGTATTTTCTAATTTTACCTCCTGCATGGACTGAATGTGCATTGCTTTTATTTTGAAGTTGTGTTCAACAAAAACGCAATGCGCGCGACATGAACATGACATGAAATCCCGCGAAACCTAATCCCGCGATAACTACTTTCGTAATTTGTCCAGACCAACCACAAACTTGTACGTCATCCTTCAAACAGTCCAGCCAATCACATATGCCGCTTTTCCACTACAAACGCGGCTAAGTTGGGCTGAGCCGTGCTGAGTCGGGCTGAGTGGGGCTGTTGGAGTTGCATTTCGACTACAACCGCGCTGAACCGTGCTGGCTGGAAGTGGGTGGACACATTGGGTGGAGTTAGCGAAAGTGGGTGGACGTCACGTGATGTCGTTAAGCAGCGCAAACAGTGACATCAGTGATCTTTTAAGCGGTAGTCTCACGACCCGGATAGTAAACAATAAACATGGAGGACATGGAGTCGTTAGTGTTGCTGGTCTTGGTTCTGTGGCTTGTTGTCACCGACAACGCGGACAGATACTGGCAAGAGCGTATAGATGAGACGAGGCGCATAAGGCTTCAGAAATTCTCGTAATTCGTAATTCTTCTCCTTCCGGGTTTGCGGTGTTTACAGATCCCAGCGTGCTCACGGGGCGTGTGTGGGCATGTGAGGACACTCCTCCTCACCAATCAGTGCACAGGGGAGTGTCTGCTCACGCCCCCAGCCTCACTCGGCTCGCTTTGGCTCGCTTCAGCCCTACTCCAAAACGGTGCGAGTTTTAGGGGCTAAGCAGGGCTGAAGCGAGCTGAGTCGTGCTGGTTTTTGGTAGTCGAAACGCGAGCCGTGTCGGGCTGAAGTGAGCTGAAGCGAGCTGAAGTGAGCTGAAAAAGGGTAGTGGAAAAGGGCCAAAAGGGTGACGTCACCAGCAGGCGCCGGAGCCCGAGCCGATCTGTAGATCTGATACCTACACCGAATCGACACGGCATCATCATTATTATAATATGATGTATCTTGCTTGATATTCGGAGTAGAAAGACAATATTGTGATGTCTTTATTGTGTTTTGGGCTGAATGTGACTGAAAAAAAAAAGTTACAAACATTGACATTTTGGTAATCATTGTTTTGGGAAATCTGATTGAATAAATGACATTTTTTTGTAAGGCAACCTCGTTTTTTCCAGACTCTTACCAGTCTTAGCAGCTTGTAAAAACCATGTTATTTACTGCTTTATATAAAGAAATACAATTAATATTATGCAGAATTTAGTTCAGCCTTATGGTCCGGCCCTCCACTAAATGTTCTGTTTCTCATGTGGCCCCATGGAAAAAATAATTGCCCAGCCCTGCCTGAGTGTGTTCTTTTATCTCCACAAGATACCATAATACCGAAGGGTTTAGAAAATCACAGACATGTAATAGCTATTGTTACTTTGAACACAGGAAGTTATATTACTGTATTGTTTGTATTAATATGAAACAGTTAATAAGCCACATTATTTTAGATTGTGTCTTGAGTGAAAACTTTAATGGCTTTGTGGCACCTCTAAACATTGTTCAATCTTAACCAAATTTCGCACAATAACTTTTTAGGCAATGTAAAAAAAAAAAAAAAAAAGGTAAGGTGGTCGTAACAAAATCCTAAAAAACAAAAAATTGGGGGACCACCCTACTCTCCATCTCATACACACCGAGTTTCAGTCCTTTCTGGAACTGTTAGGATCCCACTACATGAACAATTGCCTTTGAGCTGAAGGAGAAACCAAACTCTCTCCATACACACTGACCTCACACACACACACACACACACACCCCACTGCAGCCTTGGCAGCTCTCCAGCACTCGCATTAACAGCCAAACCATGGAAGAAAGCACACAAAGAGTAACATTTCAGGCCAAAGCTTCAAGAGTTCTTGCAAGCAGGACCTTGAACATGACTGATAACAAAATCTACAGCAACATACTGTACACAATACCAAGGAGTACACTGCTTTTACATTCTATAGCTTGTCATATTACCAAAAAAATCATAACCTGTAAAGCCACCTGTACTAAAGACTGTCCCGCATTTTAAATAAATAAATAAATAAATCATAAACCGAGTCGTATCACGACTGAACTGAATCACACTGGCACAGTAGTGAATTCAAGCATTGCTTGTTTAACTGCACTGCTTTTTGGATCATTTCATCTTCTACATATTGACATGCATGTGTACCGGTAATTCAAATAAAAAATTAAAAAAAAGGCAAGAAAACGAGCATTTTGACCTCCTCAGGTTTAAGAGAGGAAACAAACCAGCTGTGTGGTCGGGAACTGCTTGTTGGCAGTGGCAATTGCAAAAACTCAACTGGATGGTGGGATTTTTAGTTGACTCTGCTTTAAAGGGGAAGAAAGGGCAATATATAGAGTAAATATAACAATAAAACACATTAACGAACCTTATTCAAGACTTACAAAAGCTTTTTGTTCTAAGGTTGGAAAGTTACAGTGTTTTGAAAGTAGCTCGAGCAAACTATTTCCGCAGTTTGAACAGCCCGCCATGATATTAATTTTATCCAATCAGAATGCACGTTCATTTTCTCTGCGTAACACTCATGACGTATGTATGTGCCCAGTTGTGTTGGCTCACTGAGGTTGGGAATAGCACGTGTGAATCGGAAAGTAGGATGAATTGTAAGTGATCGGCTACACAATGCCACAGTGTGTTGCTTTCGGGTGTAATAACAGGACTGATGGAAAGCATAACGTGTCTTTTCACTTGTTTCCGCTGAAAAACACCAAGCGAGTTCGAGCTTTCTTCTCTTCTTTCGTCATCACCGGAGTCGAGAGTACCTCTCCTAGGTTCAAACTGGTACCCTTCTAAGCCATAGGCTGCTTGCAGTGTGTCTTGCGGGATCTCTTCGTACGATTCGACAGAGCTGTCGCTTTCACTTGATGCACCCGACGCCATGATTACACGCTTCTCTCCTAGTGCAGTGGGTAGGGCTGACGTCACGGTCTTTTAAAAACGGCGACTCTTGTGCGGTTTAGCGTACCGACTATTATATTTACAATTACCAAGATATTTCGTTGTTTTCTAGTACATAAATTTGATAGAATACATAAGAATACGTTACTTTGTCACATCAGCAACCGTATATATTGCCCTTTCTTCCCCTTTAATTTGCAGGAAATAGTTTATTTTAAAAAAATAAATTAAAAAAAAAATAAACCCACCAGTAGTAGTACTTTTTTTAAATCTAAACTGAAGAAAAATATTTTTAGTTTGGGGAAGGAAATAAAATAAAAATAAAAGGATTCATTAGGACCCGAAAATAAACTTAAAATGCGCAGTTTGTAGCGAGACAAACATTCCAACCCCACTGTCAAAACCAGACATTTCACTGTCAAACCTGCCAGAGATGATCCACTTCTCTCTCTGCGTCTCTCTCTCTCTCCGTCTCTCAACTCTTTCTGAATTACAAAGCTACAAGTTTTGAAACATCACTGAATTCTCATTTCTTCTCCAGATGTCATCCTGCTCAAAAGCACCCTGTACGCCATCAGCCATCTCCATCAAAGAGGGAAATCTAGTCACTTGTTCATATTCATCTGAAAGGTGAATTCTCAAGGAGAAATCCTGACGGGATGCCCAAGAAAAATTCCCCATTTAAATAATTTTTTTTAAAAAAGAAGTGTTTGAATTTTTCTTTATCTAAAGGTGTAAACGGTCGTGAATGGAAAGAGAGAAAATGAACCTCTTCTAGGGGTTCCTGTTCTCATTTGCTTCAGCATGTTGCTTTGACATTTAAAGGAGGAAGAACAAACATGCAGCTTTGTGCTCGGGTGGAAAAATGTGACGCGTGTCCTCGAGGCGTTAGTAAATGAGAGCTTGAACTGGTCTCACCATCATGTCCATTCCAGCTCATATGGGACGGTTTTACTCAAGTTAAATTAAAAAACCTCATAATCTGGCCACCTGGAGAGCAACCTGGAGTCACCAGTGTTTTACACTGTACATCAATTAAGCAATGAGCACTCACCACACACACACACACACACACACACATCTTCAGAGGAAAGGCAAACAGCAGGTCCAGGCAAAAGCGGCGCAGTGCACCATGAGAGGAGCAGCTGGGAAAGCTGAGAGGGTAAACACACCCACACACACACACACACACACACACGTCTCAGCTACAGAGCTACAGCATGCCAGCCTGCTGCCTCTGTAATGAATCAAATGCCAGCCTGTCAGTCCAAACACAAGTGTGATAATGAGAGAGCAGGAAGCAGAGAGCTTGGCTTGCTCTCCTCTCTCTCTCGAATATTACAGAATGATAATAAAAGCTCACACAGAATGGTGCGAAAAACAAAAAACATCCAGTGAACGGTAGTTCTGAACGTGGAAACGCCTTGTTGATGAGACAGATCGGGAGGGGAAGCCACACAACATGAATGTTTCGAGCTGACAAGAAGGCTTCAGTAAAGCCCAGCGCACACGGGTGACTTCTCGTCGCAAGCGTATTGTGATTTTTGAATGCAAGTTTCCCTTCTCAGGTAGCTGCCTGAGCCTTTGGAGTTGGTGATCTGTTAAGGCCTCTGCATGCTCTTGCGACAAGGCTTTCGCAGACAGTTGTAATGTATCGTTGAGCGGGGAGTAATAGGCGTGCGCGATGTTATTCACCGCCACAACGCAAGGGGGCGCGAAGTCGCTAGGAGTAGTTGGTGGGTGTGGTTAGTGGAGTGTTTATCCTCCGGTTACTTATAATGACTAGAACTGGAGTCGTATAGATGTCCGTACTTCCTCACTTCCTCGATCAACCGCTCTTCGTGCTGCTCCATCTTCGCTCGTGTTTTTAAAAATGGCGGTCGTGAAAACAAACCAAACCGGGAAAGTAGGGAAGCGGAAGTGCGTGTACAGCGGATGTAGAGTGGACCAATCAGAGCCCTCTTGTCTGCGACGCTGTCTGCGAGGCTTCTGCGGTGGTCACAATTGTTGGGAGGTGCACGCAGAGCGTCTGCGAAGGTGGGGGGGCTACGCAGACACTGTCTGCGACGCTATCTGCGAGGACTGGGTTGTCAGCATATATTGGCCTTTAGTTATCGCAAAGACACACACACACACACACAGCGATATCTCTGCAACAAGTCAGCGACTGGTGATTTTTTGTTATCAAGCATGTCTGATACCTGTGATCTGTTACAAGCAACCAAAAAAATAAATAAATAAAAATAAATCGCAAATATCCGTACACGAAGCAAATTTTTCGCTTGCATCAAAAAAGTTGCATAACCAAGCAACGGAAAAATCGCCTGCATGCGCTGGGCTTACAGCCATGGCAAAACCGCGAGTTGGCCTAGTGGTTAGCGTGTCCGCCTCTTGACCGGGAGATCGCGAGTTCTACTAGTGGTCGGGTCATACCAAATACCATCATAAAAATGGTACCTACTGCCATCTGGCAAGGTACACTGCAATACAGATGCGAGTGGGGAGTCAAACTCTCGTGGTTACCAGAGGACTAGCCCCCCCCACTGTAACCCTAGCTATAAGGAGAGAGGCCAAGGGCTGTAGAGACGGAGATCGGTGCTGCACCCACACGCCTTAAAGAGCTGGTCAGTACTGGGACAGGAGACTTCCTGGGAAGACCAGATTCTGGTGAGAGAGGGACTTTGACTTGGCAAGCAGAAAAGCATCTCAGGAAGCAAAATCAGTCGGTGGATGAGCTACAACAGCAGCAAAACACCACGTCAGGAATCTCAAAGCTCAAGAGTTTCAGACATAGCATAATGTGTTTTTTTTTTTTTTTTCCTCCCACATGATTTAAGTGTTCAAATACTGGAACGCTTTGCTGAGACACGTCTCTCTTCAAATCTCTGCACTGAGGCTGAGCTGAAACCACAGGGAAACTATTGAGGGAATGCTGCTTTCAGACATCCTAATCCACCTCTTTTTCCTCCTCTATCCATTCTGAGTAAATAAATGCCCAGGATGATGCCATTCTCTGTAGCGGCTGGTCCTTCAGTCCCCTAGTATTAAGGTTATCATCTTGTTCAAATCGCTGGCACAAAATACGGTCCGTGGAACAACACACGGTCCACCGAACGACACACGAGTGATATCGCTGACTAACAAGCGGAGGTGTACAGGAAGGCTCGGCTCTGAGCTCCACTGTGTTTCCACCGTTCTCCCGAGGGAAGGAAAGTGATGCACTCGTCTAATTGGACGTCCACACATGTCCCAAAGCACCGAGCGTGCTCCAGGAATCGTACAGAAACTTGGCATGGATTAATAATAAATAAATGACATGAAAATGCAACAGTGTGTGCGCTAATCAAGTAAAATAATCAACAAGGGGGTGGTGTGCCGAGTTACAGATGCCATTCAAAGCAACAGCAGTAACTTCTGGAGTGTTTTGTTCCTCTTACACTATCCACACAGCAAATTTATTTTTCAATAACTTTGATAGATAAATAAATAAAATAAAATCACACTTTCCGATTTCGATACCTAGTCTATACATTTTTTTTTCTTTAAAACCCAGGGTTTTCATTAGTATGGAAAACAACAGATGAAATGTGAAACGTTACAGATGAATTCCCCCATGTGGGTCCAGGGCAATGCCCTGGCGGGAGGCCCCCTGGCAGAAAACGAATTTCGCAATTTCTAACAGCCAATCGTTAGCTCTCCGTGGTCCATCTGAAATCTCATCTCATCTCATTATCTCTAGCCGCTTTATCCTGTTCTACGGGGTCGCAGGCAAGCTGGAGCCTATCCCAGCTGACTACGGGTGAAAGGCGGGGTACACCCTGGACAAGTCGCCAGGTCATCACAGGGCTGACACATAGACACAGACAACCATTCACACTCACATTCACACCTACGCTCAATTTAGAGTCACCAGTTAACCTAACCTGCATGTCTTTGGAGGAAACCCACGCGGACAACATGCAAACTCTGCACAGAAAGGCCCTCGCCGGCCACGGGGCTCAAACCCGGACCCTCTTGCTGTGAGGCGACAGCGCTGACCACTACACCACCGTGCCACCCCCCATCTGAAATCTATTTATAGAAAAATCTATAGAACAAATTACACATCAAGTATTTTCTTAACCTTACAAACCTTTGCTGATTAGAATTCAGAGTCTGTTGAATCGGTGTCTGACCGGTGGGAAGGGTGGAGCCCCGGTGGGGGGCCAGGGCGACGAAGTGCCCCGAAGCTGACGGACTTTGGGCTTTTGACAGTGAAACTGGCCAATAAACGGATAGGAAATGCTAAATCATTGTTAAAATCATTTTACAAAAAAATTAACACACATATCTTTATCATCAATGTGAGACTCATTTGACATTTCAGTCGAGACTGATGCGCACCCCTGAATTAATTATATTTTTTTACAAAATTCATTACAATAAATGCATACATTTATAACAATGTTAATTGGGTGAAACCACTCCAATCCATGCACGAGCTGGTGCGCGTGCCCGAGACTGGCACTACAAAGCCACCCCGGCCTCCGTAGTTCGGGTCCTTTGACCCAGGAACCTGGAAGTCCTGCAGGAAACAAACACTGAAGCAGCGGGAAACTGCAGCTCTCGCCTACACAATCACAGATCCGTAGAACAAAAGACCTGAACTTCACTAATACGCGTGTGTGCTGTTACTGTAACTGTGTATGGTCAGAAAAGACGATAGATAAGCGTAACCGTTGCACGATAACGCTACAAACACCCGCACAAGTTATTTAGCTGCTGGCTAGCTGCAGCTTCCAGCGTTACTAGGTGTCAGTATAGCGTAACGTGGTGCGGTGTAGTGTAATGCAGGGATAGACCTCAACCTGGCTGTCTATTGCAACTGCGTGGCCACTTCAGGTCGCCCCGTATGCATTCGTTTAAGGGTCTTCTGCGTGTTAAATAGTTACAAAATTATAATAAAGCGAATACGATTTATTTGGTGTATCCTGATGAAGGGTTTTGTTTGTTTTGGCCAAGGGAAGGATGGCGGGCCGGAATTATAACGTGTGCCACTTTAAAAGTGCCTGTGGAAAACACTGCTGGGCATTTTCTGCGAGACTTACCAGTTTTTTCGCAGTCGCCATCACACTATACCATACGGCAGGGGTTTTCAAAGTGTGGGAGAGTCCGCCCCCCCTCAGAGAGCAAATAAACAACAGCGCCCCCCACCACAATTTTTGCTGTTGCTATACTTAATGTTCCATTCGTATTTTAAAAAATGGTTGTTGTACACATTTTAAACATCTGTGCTTTTTGAAAACATCTTTTTTTTTACACATTTAAAACAATGAGCTTTATTAAAACATCTTTTTTTTTTTTTTTTTTTTTACACATTTTAAACATCTGTGCTTTTTTTAAAAAACATCTTGTTTTACACATTTTAAACATCTCATAGCATCGTTAGCTAGCACCTCTTGGCAGACAACACACTGCGGCAGTGGAGCATCTTCAGATCCAGTCCATGAAAATCCAAACTTTAAATAATCGTGGTCATACTTCCTTCTTTTTTTGCTTGGCCCAGACTCTGTCTCCTCACTCACTGGAGCTTTAGGCACTAAAAATCGATCCATTTTGTCTCTGGCAAAGGCTAGCTGAAGTTCGCTAAATGTCTGCAATAGTAACTTATTCTGGTGTATTTTTCCTGACGTTGCCCCCCCGAAGAACTCTGGCGCCCCCTAAGGGAGGCGCGCCCCACACTTTGAAAAGTCCTGCCATACAGGATTGGGTCGCCATCTTACCATGTGGGAACCACGTGATATGCTATAATTTAATACGCGCTAAATTATTGGACAATATAAGAAGGATTAGTGAATGGGTTCCCACCATTTATCTCGTCACATGTACACTAGGGGTGTGCAAAAATATCGATACGGCGATATATCGCGATACTTTGTCTTCCGATTCAATATCGATACTCAAAATTTGAATATCGATATTTTTTCAAATAATAAAATCATGTTTCAGACGGGTTGTAAATCCAGTACGACTTCCGCACCTCCGCTCCGCGAGGTGTCGCTGTGCCGCTACCTCACTGCAAGGCACTCTTCGTCTTCTCTTTTTTTCCCCGGCGGTTGCAGTGAGGAAAAAAAAAAAAAAACAGGCAAGCATGGCTGTTAACATTAACCTAGAGACGCCGCCGAACTTTAAGGCAGATGTTTAGAGGCACTTTGGATTCCAAAGGAAAGGAGAAAAAAAAAAAAAAGTGAGCCGGACAAAGAGAATGCACTTTGCAAAACCTGTTTCGCTCCAATTAAATTAATCAGGGATGCAAACAGCGCGCCTTTTGGCGGATGGCGCCTTTTTCACGGCTGAATCGCGCAGATCCGAATTTTTTTTTTACGGGGGGCGTTGGAGTGTCTGATTATAATTTCAAAGTAAATTCTGTATTAAAATTACTAAATAAGCAAATCCGTTACAGTCCATGAAACAGGAAGTATAAGGATGAGGAAAAAACAGTTTAAATCGGGAAGTTGCGCACATTTGTGCAGCCTGAGCGGCAGGACTGCGCAAATGTGCGCAGCTTCCCGATTTAAAATGTTTTTTCCTTATACTTCCTGTTTCATGGACTGTAACGGATTTGCTTATTTAGTAATTTTAATACAGAATTTACTTTGAAATTATAATCAGACACTCCAACGCCCCCCGTAAAAAAAAAATTCGGATCTGCGCGATTCAGCCGTGAAAAAGGCGCCATCCGCCAAAAGGCGCGCTGTTTGCATCCCTGATTAAGATGCTCCAATTAAGATGCCCACTGCACTTTTCAGTGTGTTTCAGACAGTGTGTTGTTCCTGCAAAATAAGCACAAGTTAAATGTTCTCAGGTCTATGTTCTCAAGTTTACAAAGAACAAATTGATATTAGTGTTAGCACTGAAATGTATGTGCAGTCTGCAGTGCAAGTTTTAAGTTTTCATAAAACAATTTGATTCTGCTTGTTAAGCAGCACTGATGTGTCCATGCTTACAGAAAAGTTGATAATACTAGCACAGAAATGGGAATTTTCTGTATGTTGTAGTGAAGCAACTCTTGGTTTTGCCAGCAGTAGAATAGAGAAATATATGTCTGGCAAGAGTGTGTAGTTATGTATGTGAAATGTAACTTTACAGTGGTCAATAAATTCTGATTTTCTTCAGTGACACAGATATTGTGATGTGGTTGAAATTTCTTGCAATATATCGATTATCGCAGAATCGCTGTACCGTGATAATATCGTTATCGTGGGCAAAATATCGCCATAGTATCGTATCGTGAGGTATCTGGTGACTCCCAGCCCTAATGTACACAGCCTCAGCAAACAAACGGCGCGCAAGTAATGGCACTCTTTTCGAATAAGTCCAACGAGAAAGTTCGAACAATTACGGGAAAATTGCATTTGGCCGAAAAACAACCGATTCAGACGTCATTACAACCGATGATTTCGATCGGCAATTGGTTACAAATGAAAACCCTGCAAACCTACTAAGCATTAAAATAATTTTTTTGAAACGCTTCACCCTGTAAAAATACAGGAAAACACCACCGCTTAAAAAAAAAAAAAAATTCTACACAAAAATGACTACTATTAATTGATTAAACTGTATTTATTAAACTTACATACGGCAAATCCAATAATCAAGTAAACATTTTCAATTCCAAAAGTCATTCAATTCCAGTCTTTTCCATTTCATATAGAATTTGTTGCATTTTTGTGTCTATATTCTTGTTAATTTAAGAAAACCGTATTTCCACAGCATTTTGAGAAACTGCTCAAGGAC
This sequence comes from Neoarius graeffei, assembly GCF_027579695.1. Lineage (NCBI taxonomy): Eukaryota > Metazoa > Chordata > Actinopteri > Siluriformes > Ariidae > Neoarius > Neoarius graeffei. The sequence continues at coordinate 21,479,043 of NC_083587.1, forward strand.
GAGGAAGTGTGACGAGTTTGGTTTAAACCATGCTCGCATTTTCATTAAACGAAAAACGAGCACTTGTATTAGTGCTAGAGTGTTGTGTAAGGAATAAACAGCATGTTATAGGAAATTAAAAATCCACAACAGGTGACCGAGTTATTTTTCCAGAGACGCAGGACATCCTGAAGTGTTTCATTTCTCTTATACCACAGCAGTTAGTGAACATTAGCAAGTAGGCACGTAACGCTTCACCCAATTCACGATACAATTTTCCCAATATATTAAAAATCATTTAAAAAAAAACACGCTTCGTTTTCTTCACAACCAACTATCCACATTTGTAAAGACTGAAGCCTATTAACTAAACTACTCCTTTGATTAAAAACGAAAAAAGGTAGACCTTTTCTGAATAAAGTTTTATGAACATTTACACCATCTCCATTTGCTTCTCTTCATCTTTCAGCAGTCGGTAAAAAGAGAGCTCTGATTTCTTGTTAAATCTATTTGTGCAGTCAGTCACACAACAGCTCTTTGCCATTTTAGAGGTTTGTGTGTATTCACAGCATTAGAGCTGTGTTACTTCCACCTAGAGTGAAATCATAGGCGTTCCTGCTGTTGCATTTTTGTTGTTGTGCCCTCTGCTTGTCTAAACACCACAATTACAGCTAGGAAAATCTAGCCTGGGCCCGCCCATCCTAAGCGTGGCGCAACACGAGGGCCTGTTGCGAGCTTAGTCTGGCCAGGCAAGCTATCTACAGCTCTTCCAAGCTCCCGAAAAATCGGGAACCAATCAACTTTGAGCATCTCCAACGGGCCTGGGTAGAGGCGTGTTCAAGGCACTGACGTAGTAGAACTGCGACCGGAAGCCATAGATTGTTTACAGAATCTATGCCGGAAGCGCTTCATTCACGCTTCCGCATCTATTACGCATAGATGCTGTATTGAAAGCATTCAATGGGAAGTTCTCATTGAAAACGGAGCAAAGAGCAGCCCTGGAGGGATTTATTGAAAGGAAGGACGTTTTCGCCTTGCTCCCGACCGGCTTCGGTAAGAGTTTAATCTACCAGTTAGCCCCGTCGCGTCGCATACGTCAGAGGAAAGAGTGATGTGATTGGTTTAAGCTTCATCACAGCCTTTTCTGGCTTCGACCAGTAGCAAACTGAGGCATTTCAGGGAGGCGGGTCAACCACGGGCTCTGGGAAACGGTTGGGCTTAATATCTTGGCCAGACCAATAGCTCGGAGAGCTCTGAAGTCGCGTTAGCCAGACTAAGGAAAATCTAAGATTACGTACCCTGATGATAAATCGTGATTCGTTTTTTTAATTTCATCGATTCGTATTGTCAAATTTGTATCGCAATTAATCACTGTACGATACATCATATCCTTACATGCCTACTAACAATGTATGCATTGAAATAAAAAGGCATTGTACTTGCGTTTAAAGATATATTCAAGACTGTAGAGCGTGTGCATAAAAGTTAAGTAGTAAAGCTCGTTCCTGTTTTCACTTGCATTATAAGACGCTATAAAGTGTCAGGACTCCTCTGTCCTGTAAACCTTTACAGGTTTACCTCTGACTGTTACAAAGCACGGACGCTGGAGACTCCTTCAGAGCTGCTGTTACAGAAAATATAAACACCTCCTGACCAATCACAATGGAGAATCCAACATAAACCCGGAACGATGGCAATGTCTCGCACTCTTATGATAGCATGAATCTTTCACTGTCTTTGCTGAAACACACAAAAACAGACCAGCGCAATTTTCCAGAACAAGCTGCGGGTCTCCACGAATCTGACATCACACACCCACAACACAGCAGTTTCAGCTGAATGGGAATCGATCCTGTGATCTTTCCGTCTCCTATGAGCAATCTTGCTATTATTATCACTTAAAGCACCAGTGCTTTGGGGAAACTCGGCCTAGTCGAGTAACAGGAAGTGCAGATTCTGTCACAGATAAGGATTTTACCAAATACTCATTTCAAGAGATTGCTACCTTTCGCCTCCTGACAGTTTAATCAAAACGTGATGGCGATCTAATGGCGCTTTCTCAAACATCATCGTTTTATAAATTGTTATTCGAGATCAGAGTAAATCATGAGTGCTTCAGTTTGCCAGGTTATTTATAACGCCTGCAGTGCCTTCGCCCTCAATGCTTACCCTCAGTGTGTGAGTGTGAGAGCGTGATCGTGATATTAGGGGCGTAATAATACACTCTGGTCATAGGGGTGGGCGATATATCGAGATTTGCGATATATCGATACGTTTTATGAACATGAAAAAGATTTGGGCATATCGTATATATCGAGATAATGCTCTAAATTAATATGATTTCGCCACTGTGCTTAATTTCCTTCACTGTGCTATGGTGCTGCCCGCCCCGCCTCCTTCGTGTGTTTGTACCCCCTCCCCTCGCGTGTAGGCGGCGTGTTAACTCATTCAACATGGCGGCGCCCACAGAAAGCCCGGAGGCGGCAGAACTCGTACCAAAAAAAGGACAAATGGCTCCATTATATGGAGATATTTTGGTTTTAAACCGTCGGACGAACAACAGAAAGAGGTCTACTGCCGGGAATGCAAGAAATTGGTGGCAACCAAAGCGTCGAGCACCACGAACCTGTTCAACCATTTACAGGTACGCCACAAACTTTTGTACGAGGAGTGTGCCAGGCTGAGAGTTAATGTGGTGAGATGAGTTTGAGTTTTGTTTTTAAGGAAAAGGATGGCAATATGTATTATTTCTACAAGTCAGATTATTATTTATGAAATGAGGGGTTTTTTTTGTAATCTTAAATGTTTAAGACGCACTTTATAAGAACTGCCTACCCTCAGGTTTTATGTTTGTAATTAAAATAAGGCTACTACTTCCTTGGTTTGATAATTCATGTTAAAAAAAAAAAAAACACCTTGCTGAATTTGGTGTGTCTGTTTTTTGGGGGTTGTTTTTCCTGCATAGATATCGAGATATATATCGTATATCGAGATATAGCAAAAATATATCGAGATATTTTTTTTTCTCCATATCGCCCAGCCCTATCTGGTCACAATTCAAGTTGATTCCATTCTACTCGAGTCTCAGAACATTTTGAACCAAATTTTTAACGAAGAAAAATTCAAACTAAAAGAGGTTTCCTTTTTATTTTTGAATTCTATTTCATATTGCAAACAAAATGCACTACATTACATATCGTAAAAATAAATTTACCCAAGAAAGTGAATGAGCAAAGAGTCATTGACATGGGGGGCGGGGGGGGCGAAATGATCAACTGGACCATGAGCTCTGTAGCAGTGCCTGAGGAGTCCTTTTGACCAAAATTAGAGCTCCAAAGTGGCTCAAGTGCCCGTCTTCTGGCGTTATTAGAGAGAATTCCTGGCATTGATGCAGGCTCTCCACAAAAGAACAATCATGTGACCAGCATGCTCACTATACATTTTAACTCTATGGGTTGCACCAGTTGGGATCTCTGGTGTTCAAACTGCGCAACTGCATTACAAGCAGAACAAGATCAACTGTGAGCTACTGCTCACTTATGTATACCGTTGCTCTCACATCAAAATGCAAGCAATCGAAGGAATAGGACACTTATTACGAATGGTGACTTCAACAAATAATGAACCCTGAAGCAAATAAGTAAAGAGCAGTGTCTCTCCCCAAGGATTTCAAACAGCATCCTGGTAAACTCTCATCTTCATCTCATTATCTGTAGCCGCTTTATCCTGTTCTACAGGGTCGCAGGCAAGCTGGAGCCTATCCCAGCTGACTACGGGTGAAAGGCGGGGTACACCCTGGACAAGTCGCCAGGTCATCACAGGGCCGACACATAGACACAGACAACCATTCACACTCACATTCACACCTACGCTCAATTTAGAGTCACCAGTTAACCTAACCTGCATGTCTTTGGACTGTGGGGGAAACCGGAGCACCCAGAGGAAACCCACGCGGACACGGGGAGAACATGCAAACTCCGCACAGAAAGGCCCTCGCCGGCCACGGGGCTCGAACCCGGACCTTCTTGCTGTGAGGCGACAGCGCTAACCACTACACCACCGTGCCGCCCTAAACTGTCATTTTGAAATAGCATTCTGCTTCTTGAAATAGCGTCAAAATCCACCGTACTTGTTTCGTAAATACATTCAGTTGATGTGCGACAGACCTGAAAACGGTAAATACGGTACAGAACTCCAAGCTGAAGCTCAGTACTAAAATATCAATCAGTTGTGATTTGTAATTGCTGAGAAAAAAGTGTTATGAAAATTTTGTAAATCCACGCTATGTTTCGTAAATACGTTCAGTCAGTAAACAGGAAGTTGATGTGCGACAGACCTGAAAAAGGCCTACGCCAGGGGTCGGCAATTAAGTTTGGACCCGGGCCAAATTTTTTTCTGACAATGGCATCGCGGGCCTTGGCCATGCTTTTCTAATGGGGGAAAAAAAAGTTATTATATTAAAAATAAACGTTATTTAACTTTTAAAATGCTCGTTAGACGAGGCAACGTTTCAGTTGGAGCTCAGTGATTTCCAGACAAGCTCCCTCATCCGTGATGCGTTTAGTGAGCATTCCGTGGAGGATTTCTGGATCGGATGCTCAGAGGAGTACACAGGGATTAAGAAACTTGCCCTTTATGTGCTGACGACGTTTCCATCTACCTACACTTGTGAGTCAAGCTTTTCTTCAATGAACGCAATCAAAACACACGAGAGGAACCGTCTGACCAATACAAACCTGGAGAACTGCTTGAGGATAAAAGTGGCATCCCTGTCGCCCGACATCCACAAAATTGTGACCGAAGGGAAGTGTCACTATTCCCATTGAGTGAGTACTGGCCTTGTTAATAGTCTTTTTAAATAGTCATATTGTCTGATCTTATACAAATCGTAATTTCCTCTTTTTTCTTTCTTTATTCAGGAGCAGCGCAGATCCTTCTCCCACGCCGCTGATGCGCATTCGCTTTTTTCTTTCTTTTCTTTTTTCTTTAAATTAGGCTATTTGATATTTGAGCCGACCTTATGGTTTTTTTAAATGTAGCCTAATGAAACATAGGCTATTTTTTCACCTTGTCCGTTGCGAGAGGGAGACGGGACACTTTTGTTTTCCATAAGATTACGCACACACGCGTGCCAATTACTGTTCCGACCTGTGCGTCAAGTAAGGCTAAACAGGCTGCAAGGATGTTCTACCTGTTGCTTTTGTCACGTTACTTATCAGCTACACTTCAATAATTGTTACGAAATTGGTGGAATAATTGTATTTTTTTTTAAATAAAACATGAGGTTTAAAAAAATATATTAAAAATATTTTTTAAACAATAAATTAACGTCATCTTGCGGGCCAGATAGAATTGATGGCAGGCCAGTTTTGGCCCGCGGGCCCCTAATTGCCGACCACTGGCCTACACGGTATAGAACCCCAAGCTGAAGTTCGGGGCTATGTGAACCAAGTGGCTATGATTTGTGGTTGCTGTGGAAAAGGGTGTTTCATGCCCCTTTTCCACCAAATCAGTTCCAGGACTGGTTCGGGGCCAGTGCTTAGTTTGGAACCGGGTTTTCTGTTTCCACTGACAAAGAACTGGCTCTGGGGCCAGAAAAACCGGTTCCAGGCTAGCACCAACTCTCTGCTGGGCCAGAGGAAAGAACCGCTTACGTCAGCGGGGGGGGGCGGCGGAGTTGTTAAGACCAACAACAATAAGACCGCGAAAGATCGCCATTTTTAAGCGACGAGAAGCAGCAGCTGTACAAACGCGAAGTCATCCATTATTATTATTATTGTTGTTGTTGTCGCTGCTGCTTCTTCTGCGTTGTTTTTGCTTCGATATTCGCGCCAAGGTTTAAGCAAATGTAGCGACGTAACTGACATATACAGCGACGTCATGACGTGTCTTCTCTTAGCACCGCGAGCTATGGAAAAGCAAACTGGTTCTCAGCTGGCTCGCAAGTTGAACGAGTTGTGAACCAGCACCAGCACTGGCCCCGAACCAGCCCTGGAACTGATTTGGTGGAAAAGGGGTATCAGACAGACAGAGGTAAACCAGTATCCCCCCCCCGCCCTCCTTCAGAGTGGGGGTATAATCAATAATTAACAGATGTGCACCAAACAGTCCCATCATGCACATCACATTTTTGCATGATGGCAGTATTGCAATTTTCCCACTCCCCATTTTTGAGTCTCAGGTTCGTTCTGAAAACAGTTATGGCCAACATCTGAATATTTCACCTCGATAATAAACTTTCTGCTAATTACAGGGACGTGTGGGTGCCAGAAAGGTACCTTGTTGTCTTTTACAGTTCATAATATCTAAAAATGGTACAAGTCAAAGCAACAATTTAACTTAAAATGATGTCAAGCTCAGTCCTGGGCGGAGCAGACGACTGTTTACGATGAGGCTTCCACTGAAGCCAAGCGGCAGACTACTGCTGACTAGACGTCTTGAGTACAGAGAACACACTACGAAGTAGGTTTGGACATAAATCATAGGAATAAAATGCTGTTCTACAGCTTTACCTGTGCTGTTCTCAAGCACTGCCACAAAACCCTTCTTCCAGAAATGCAAAAGCTTTCCTCACATCAAAAATAACATTTTTAATCTATAAATTAATCAAAACCTCGCGGGTAATCCAGACAGCACTAGGATATATTTCAAATACTCGCAATTTTGTACTGAAATGCGTGTTTTATCCCTTATCTGTCGCTCACTTCCCATTCTGTGGTGCGTGACGGAACAGGAAAATGCCTCCATTGGTCAACGTGTAGGACTTTTATTAATTATGTTTCTCTCTGTGAGCACACCAGACACTTAAGCACACTCCGAAATCGTTGCTTAATCTCTTGCATGCAATTTGAGATGCTGCTCAGAAATTTCAGGGCCTTTCCACTGCATCTGCTTCACTCCCACGAGGCCATGCTGCTATTTCGTTCATCCAGAATGAGAATTTAGGTCCGTTCTCTGGCAACACTTAAAACACTGTTGCTCTAACCTTCAGCGTGCTTGCTATTTGAATCGGTCCATTATATACTGCAGTCGACAGAAACGAACCCGCAGGCATTATCGGCCCTCGGTGTTGCTCAGCATAACTTGCACAAGAGATCACGTTCAAGGCATCTCGTCTGAACAAACCTCTGCAAATCGCTCACGCCCGTGTGTTTTGCATATTCCAACTACTTCTGGTAAACCTTTTCCGTCGAACCAAATTATCCACGGGGAATTTGTACAGGACCCAGGAGCCATGCGACGATTAAAGACAGATGGAGTTGGTCAGTCAGACAAACCCCTGGAACCAAACTAGCATCAAAAACACACCACCGTTCTGCTTGACCTGAAAGCTTATTAACCGCAGCAAGTTTGAGTGGAAACAAGACCCCAACAAAACCACACGATTCTCTCACCTGTGTAATATGCACATGGCTTGCGTGGAGGCCTCGATAGATTTATAGCATTCGGCTACGTTCCAGCGTTCATGAATGAAAAACCAAAACGCACACGCTAGAGTTAATACAGCTGTCAAACTAAAACCCCTCCCATTACAGCCCTCACTCCATGCACTGCCGAATGTTATGCCTGCGATCCACAGGTTATTATACCGTACATACAGGACACTTTTTCCATGGAATAAAGCGTGTTCTATTCCCTTCTAGCGGGTTTATTGACGGTAGGGTTGGGCGGTATCCAAATTTTGATACCTTTAAACCGTCTCTGTGTTTTCCCGGGGTATACGGTATTACCGAGAAAAAAATAATATTTTGTTTCGGCCTACTGTGTAACGTGCGCCTATGCCTCAAATGTACTATTTAAAAGCAGCATAGCGAATTGTGTGCATTGTGGTATGGATTAAGCAGCAAAGCGAATTTTGTGCATTAAGAGATATTTCAAAGCATCACGCAACTCTTCCTTCATCTTGAAAATAGCATTCAACTGTCGTTTACACGTCTGCGTTGAAACGCCATTTGCAGCACTATTTCACCTACTCCATCAAAAAAAAGTACACGATGAGCAGGATCATACCCTTTCAAGCATGGGAAATAAAAAAAAAGAAAAAGAATCAACCAACACCCAAGTCCGTTTAAACTGCGCGATAAACCATATTCTTCAGCGCAAATGAGGCGAACCTAATTCAAATGCGTGATAGCTGCACAAGGCAAAATCATATGGGCCCACGTCATGCCATGGCGGGGAAATTAATAATCAAATGGCCTTACCTTGCTTAAAACGTTGTCTTGATCACATAACTCCTTACAATTATTCCACTTAAATCCATACGGTTTAACACACCCAACAAAGATAGCAAGCGCATTGCTGATTCCCACCAGAAACCGAACAGTTTACGCTACGATGTTTTCTTCCGTTTCTTCAGTAGATGACATTTCAAACGTTTATTACCCACATCCCAAATGTCATACGTTATATTATTTTACCTTGTTGTTACTCATGTAACCTACTCAAAACACAACTCATTGGAGAGATCTCGTGGAAGTGGAGTACCCCAGGCTATGGTGTGCCTTAGGGGACATATTAGATTTTTCGTTTGGTTTGAAACCAAAATACTGCCACACTGCCGATGTTGTATTTTTTTTTTGCCACTAACTCGTTATCTCGACTTGCCATCTTTCAACCGCGGTCTCAGTCTCTTTTTTTTTCTTTTTTAAGATAGGACAGTATAGAGAGACAGGAAATGAGCGGGGGAGAGAGAGATGGGATCGGGAAATAACCTCGGGTCGGAATCTTACCCGGGTCCCCGGATTTATGGTGCGGTGCCTTAGCCATCTGAGCCATGACACCCCCGGTCTCAGTCTCTTGCGAAGCTTTCTGTCAGACTCCAAAATGTCACGCAGGGTTGCCATGGTAACGACATAAACAACCCTGCACGCGATGAAAACTTCTTTAGGAAATTGATAGAATTAGTGAAAATACGATCACACAGTTATTCGGGATGATCTTCAATTTATTATTTTATATTATGACCTCATGTACTCCATATTTATTTAGATATTATATATTTTTTTAAAATGACGGTAATGAGACCGATACCGTTGGTACTTTTGGATACCTCGGGATACCTTCTTACCGTAATACCGCCCAACCCTAATTGACGGCTTGCAGTATTGTCATCGTATCGCTTATCCATCATGTATTACGGTACAAGTCAAAAGTTTGTACACTAGAGGTCGACCGATATGGGTTTTTCTAAAGCCGATGCCGATATTTAGAGGTCAGAGTCAGCCGATGGCCGATATGAGCTGCCGATTTTTTTGGGCCGATATGCTATCGTATTGTCCTTAATTGGCAGGCTAAAATATCATACTAGTAAGAGGACGCACAACACTTATAAACTTAACACGATTTATTGAAAATTTCAGAATTAACAAATTAATGACTTAAACGTATTAAAATGAATAATCAATAGACTAACAGAGTGCAAGAAGACTTCCATGATGTGACAACTTCAGATAGTTACTTCAAAACGGCAAAATACATGGTCAAGATATACAGTTTCACTGTGGAACTTCCACACGTTTCCGTTTCAACAATATAAAACTCCGTCTCCCAGCATGCTGTGCAGGAAACCGGAAATAGGAACTGCAGAGGTCTAGCATCGGTCTCTGGTTCACAATCAAATCAAACATGTATACATCGCGAAAACGAATGGACATGGGATGGCGATGTTATAATACGTTCGCAGGTTAGTTTTGTGTCCTCTTTTTGTTAACTTTTCACTTAGATTGTCCGTTACTACAGTTTAGATCGGAACATAGCGGTCACCAGCGTTAAGGGGGCTTACATAGTCGACGCATTCCCGACGCACTCGCGGCCACAAGGCTACGCATCGCAACGTTTCGTTTCGAGAGGAATTCTACAACTCCGATGCAGTTGAAATGCTATTCGTTTTTCCTTTTGCTAAATGAAGCAACACATCACAGATTACAACTATCATGAGAGCAAATATACGACTTCAGGACATTGAAATGTAAGAATTGAAGCCTTACCTGTAGGCTATCTCTGCTGACTCCTGAAACATTTGTTGGCTTGGGTCTTTTGCATGCCGCGTTCTACGTAGCTGTCGTGCCTGACTTTAAATCGGCGCGACCAAATAAGAAAATCGGCCAATGCCGATTCATTAAAAAATGGCAAAAATCGGCCGATTAAATCGGCCGGCCGATAGATCGGTCGACCTCTATTGTACACCCCAGTCTACTCAGTTTTTTGTATTTTGATTCTGTATTTTCTACATTGTAGAACAATACTGAAGACATCAAAACTATGAAATAACACCAGGAACATATATGTAATTATGTGGTAAACAAAAAACAAAATATATGTTTCATAGGTGGCACGGTGGTGTAGTGGTTAGCGCTGTCGCCTCACAGCAAGAAGGTCCGGGTTCGAGCCCCGTGGCCGGCGAGGGCCTTTCTGTGCAGAGTTTGCATGTTCTCCCCGTGTCCGCGTGGGTTTCCTCCGGGTGCTCCGGTTTCCCCCACAGTCCAAAGACATGCAGGTTAGGTTAACTGGTGACTCTAAATTGAGCGTAGGTGCGAATGTGAGTGTGAATGGTTGTCTGTGTCTATGTGTCAGCCCTGTGATGACCTGGCGACTTGTCCAGGGTGTACCCCGCCTTTCGCCCGTAGTCAGCTGGGATAGGCTCCAGCTTGCCTGCGACCCTGTAGAAGGATAAAGCGGCTACAGATAATGAGAGATGAGATGAGATATGTTTCATATTTTAGATTCTTCAAAGTATCCAGCGCTTACCTTGATGACGCTTTGCACACTATTGGCATTATCTTAACCAGCTTCATGAGGTTACTTACTTACAGCCCTTTTCCACTACCCTTTTTCAGCCCGACACGGCTCGCGTTTCGACTACCTCAGAGCAGCGCAACTCAGCTCGCTTCAGCCCTACTCAGCACCCAAAACTCGCACAGTTTTGAAGTGGGGCTGAAGCGAGCCAAACCGAGCCGAGTGGGGCTAGGGGTGTGAGGAGACACTCCCCTGTGCACTGATTGGTGAGGAGGAGTGTCCTCACATGCCCACACACGCCCCGCGAGCGCGCTGGGATCTGTAAACACCGTAAACCCGGAAGAAGAATTACAAATTACGAGAATTTCTGAAGCCTTATGCGCCTCGCCTCATCTATACGCTCTTGCCAGTATCTGTTGGCGTTGTCGGTGACAACAAGCCACAGCACCAAGACCAGCAACTCTAATGACTCCATGTTTATTGTTTACTATCTGGGTCGTGAGACTACAGCTTAAAAAGGTCACTGATGTCACTGTTTGCGACATCACGTGACGTCCACCCACTTTCGCTAACTCCACCCAATGTGTCCACCCACTTCCAGCCAGCACGGTTCAGTGCGGTTGTAGTCGAAATGCAACCCCAACAGCACGACTCAGCTCGACTCAGCCCAACTCAGCACGGCACGGCTCAGCCCGACTCAGCCGCGTTGGTAGTGGAAAAGCGGCATTACTGTCTATGATGCCTGCTGGCATGTAGGCAGGGCTTTGAACCAGAATTTTTTTCCTATTGGTTCGTTCCGAACAGAAACGGAATTTTAACGTTTCCAGTTTTGGGTTCCACCATTAAATAGACGTTCCCGAACCGGTTAGAACAAAAAACTCTTATTTAAGATGTGGAGACGTGATAGCAGTCCACCCTCCCGCTCTCTCCATTCAGTCAGCGAACGTCACACAGGAAGTGAACCCCAGCGGGTCATAGAAACTTGCGCAGGAGAAGAATGACTTTATTTGTAGGCTACAGAAACTTTGAGGAACGAAATAAAAACCGGTATTAACCGGTTACCATTATTTTTAATAAGCGTTTCTGTTCCGGAACATAAAAAATAAAGTTTCTGGTTTCGTTTCTGTTCCATGTGAAATAGAAAAAGTTCCCGGTTTTCGTTTTCGTTCCTTGAACCGGTTCAAAGCCCTGCATGTAGGGCAGCAACAAAGGATGACCACTTTTGTCTGTCCTGGGCCAATTTCTGTACTGTGCCCCAAGTGTGGTTCAGAGTCTTCATTTCTGGCTCTACCGTGCGTTGCCGGGTGTTCTTGGGTCGCCCTGTCTTACACCATCCTTCTGGTGTCCGGTGTAGAGCAGTATGTGTGATGTTATCTTGTTCTCTTTGAAGGATGTGTCTGATCCATCTCCATCGCCTTCGCATGATGATGGTTTCCATGCCATCCTGATTATACTGAGCGAGTAGTTCTTGCTTAGAGATGGTTCTTGGTCAGAAGATTCGTAGAATTCGACAGAGATTCGTGGTGTGGAATGCTGAGAGTTTGGAAATGTCACACTCAGTCATCCTCCAGCATTCTGAACCGTACAGAAGTGTAGATAGAACACAGCTCTTGTACAACCTCAGCTTGGTGTTATATTGTGGTGACCACCATACATTATTCAACATTACGAAGGCGTTTCTGGCTTTGATGAAGCTTCATGAGGTCGTCACCCGGAATGCTTTACAGTTAACAGGTGTGTCTCGTCAAAAGTTAATTAGTGGACGAGTTTCTTGCCTTCTTAATGCGTTCGAGATCAAACAGGAAATAGTAAACGATACGGTATGTATGCCGCTCTCCCCAATGAAGAATGAGCGTGCAATATTGTTATAATATTGCACGTGGTCAAGACAACACGACGTCACACATCAGAGCTCACGTGAAGATCCAACGACAAAACTTTTCTGCTGCGCATGCGCACAATCATTTCTTTGTCGGCCATGAAAAAAAGAGAAGATCCAATGCTAGGCTTAAGCACGAAATAAATAAACTGAAACTTGAAACTAAAGACACTGAACACCCAAAAGGCTCCAGAAACTTCATTATATGTTCTTCATGCACATTTACAAGAGAAAAACAGACCAATGGACATCGAAAAACTAGAAAAGAGACACGTCGGAGACGCAAAACTTCCACGCTAGCGAGTGACTGTGACAGTTCGTACACAAACATGGCCGCGAGGTTTGCTTCATTAAAAGCGGAAGATTTAAAGAGAAAGCTGCGCTGAACACCCGAAAGGCTACCGAAACTTCATTAGATATTCTTCATGCATATTTACAAGAGAAAAACAGACCAATGGATATCGAAAAACTGGAAGAGAGCACAACAACGGAAATATCGTCAAAGTTCTACTTGGAGGTGAGGAAAAGTGACGGAGACTTTTACAAGAGGACTTCATTCGTGGACTTCACTCAGCAAAGCCCTTTTGTTTTGAACAACTGCAATGGAACAATTAACTACGACCAAAAGTAACTGAACTTGAACCGTCTACCTGGATCTAGCTTGTATACAAGTTGGATTGTTATTTCTGATAGACCACTCAAAGCCAACCAATATTATTTAATTATTAGAGGTGAACAAATCAGTAAGACCTGGTCACCCAGGACAAGATTTCATGTCTGACTTCTTTTCTTCTTTTCCATAGCTGCCTGGTGAACAAGCAGATTCAATGTCCAGATAAAAGAAAAATCTCTACTTTCTATTAACTCTGGCAAAGCTAAAGATTTCATATGGTACCAAAAAAAAAAACCTAAAAAGTTTTTTTTTAGGCTGGATCATGATCATCTCATCTCATTATCTGTAGCCGCTTTATCCTTCTACAGGGTCGCAGGCAAGCTGGAGCCTATCCCAGCTGACTACGGGCGAAAGGCGGGGTACACCCTGGACAAGTCGCCAGGTCATCACAGGGCTGACACATAGACACAGACAACCATTCACACTCACATTCACACCTACGGTCAATTTAGAGTCACCAGGTAACCTAACCTGCATGTCTTTGGACTGTGGGGGAAACCGGAGCACCCGGAGGAAACCCACGCGGACACGGCGAGAACATGCAAACTCCGCACAGAAAGGCCCTCGCCGGCCACGGGGCTCGAACCCGGACCTTCTTGCTGTGAGGCGACAGCGCTAACCAATACACCACTGTGCCGCCGGATCATGATCTTATCACGATTATTTTTCATGTTGCTTTTTAAGTCTATTTTTTAGCAGCTGACCAAACTGGGATGAATAATGATGAGATATCCAAAAATGCAAGCAAGCAAGCATATTTTTTTTTCCTGTTTCCGGTTAAGAGTACGCCGTGTGCATTCTGGCTGCCGCTTCTCACCAGAGCTTATTTTATTTTATTTTGCCTTTTGTTTTTCTTGTGTGTTTGCGTAGTTTGAGGTTTGGTTTTGTTTGACTGTTTTGTCCGCCGGTTGTGGTGTAGCGCCGGACCCAGTTTTGGGTGTCGGTTCCCTCCAAGCCTTGGTTCGCCATGGGTGATGCCTGTGCTCCTCACTATGGACTGCAGTGTGTTCACTGCTCTTTTTAACATCAGGGTTGTCCAGCGCTCTGATGTTCTGAGCAATGTTGCGGCGGCTGTGCAGGTGGTTTGGGACATGCCAGCGCTCTGCAGGGCGGTGCTCCCTTTGTGGATCCATGGCGTGGTGTTCCGGGTGGTGTTGCCCGGCGGCGTCACAGCAGCTGCGCGGGACTTGTTTTCATGTGCCTTTTGGTGGGACTGTGGCTGCTACACCACTGGAATGACCACCTTTTGGTGCACTTTCCCCCCCTTTCCTTATAATTGTAAAGCAACCTTGGGTATCAGAAAGGCACGATATAAATTTAACTGATTATAATTATTAATTTTTATATAAACATCAGTGTCCATTGCCTGTCCTCTTCAAAAAGAGGGGTTTTGGTTTGGAATGACCTTAAAAAATGGCCGCCATGGGCGTGTCCTGCCTACCATGCCATGTTTCATCACTTCAGATTAGGATGCAGCCTTTTTCTCTGCCCCCGACGCACTTGATCCAACTTTGCCTCTCTGCACACACACACACACCCCTCCTAATCGGCAGCTTCTTACAGTTCAGGAGGCGTTCGTTGCTATTGTGAGGTGAAAGCAGAAGCTACAAAGCGGCAATTATATTCAGACAGATGAGGCAACATGTGGGTCGCTGCTAGGGGAAAGCTTTTTTTTTTACTGCACATGCGCATGGACGGTGTGTGTATGTTGAAATAATGTTAAATTTACTACATCTAGAATGATTACACTCAGTAGAGATGGAGCCATAAAGCTACAGCCGGACCACACAGAGCCGTCCTTCTCTTTCAAACCAACCAGCATCTGTCTACACACACACACAGTCTCGTCAGCATCGTTATTGTTTACCCAGAGTGCCTCTATTGTAGTGATAGGAGGTTAGGCTCAGGCCATGTTTCCTATCAGCTCAGTGCTGTCGAACACTCCCACAAGCCCGTGATTTGTGTTGATTCAGTTTCCCTCATTAACTTGTGCTGAAAGTATGATTAATTCATCACGTGCTGGCGATCGAATGAAATACGGTAGCTGTGTGACGGTGCATTATTTATCACGGCTTACCATATAACAAAGTGTCTTCTACTGAAATGAGCTGCTGTTTAAAACTAACACATTTCGTATAGTTCTGATCAGCAATGCCGTGCTCGACAGATGTTGTGCGTGATAAAAGTTAGGAACATGCTAGGAGAGGTAGCGGTGCAACGCGTTCACAACAGCAGCGGATTACACAGCCAAAGAGTGCTCAGTGTGCTCGTGTCTCCTGAGCAAATAAACAGGAGGGAGCTCCCGTGTGATTTACGACGAGTACAGAGGGACGAGGTCGCAAACATTTTTACATATTACTTTGAAAAAGTAATAATCTGATCATGCACCGTGACTAACCACAAAACCATACGAACTGGTAGGGTCAACCTCAGGCTTCAACACAATTTAATTTATTTTTTTTTAAATTTAGTAGCCTCCAATTGACTACTGAACGACATATTTCTAACAAGTCTCCTGCGCTACCGATAACGGAGTTGACATGGTCAGGATGATGTAGAAACGGAAGATTTAATTAAAAAAAAAAAAAAAAAAAAGGTTAATTACACTGCAAAATTATTCACACACCAGTTTAAAACAGAAATTATTTTTCCACACCAGTTGTTTGTCCTTTCTCGCTAACAATTTGATTATTTTTTGCATTGATTAATTCCAATCAGTGCCTTTTCGATTCAAATCATCAAGGGTGGGTTTCCCAAAAGCTTCTTAACACTAAAGGCCTCTGCATGCTCTTGCGACAAGGCTTTCGCAGATAGCTTTTCACAGACAGTTGTGATTTATCGTTGAGCGGGGAGTAATAGGCGTGCGCGATGTTATTCACCGCCACAACGCAAGGGGGCACGAAGTCGTGAAACCGCTAGGAGTAGTTGGTGGGTGTGGTTAGTGGAGTGTTTATCCTCCGGTTACTTATAATGACTAGAACTGGAGTCGTATAGATGTCCGTACTTCCTCACTTCCTCGATCAGCCGCTCTTCGTGCTGCTCCATCTTCGCTCGTGTTTTTAAAAATGGCGGTCGTGAAAACAAACCAAACTGGGAAAGTAGGGAAGCGGAAGTGCGTGTACAGCGGATGTAGAGTGGACCAATCAGAGCCCTCTTGTCTGCGACGCTTCTGCGGTGGTCGCAATTTTTGGGAGGTGCGCGCAGAGCGTCTGCGAAGGTGGGGGGGCTACGCAGACACCGTCTGCGACGCTATCTGCGAGGACTGCGTTGTCAGCATAAATTGGCCTTAAGAACATCTTAACCAGGAGAGAGAGAGCATTCTTTGTGCTGCTCGCTCTACCATTTAACGATGATCTTTGTGCTGCGATGCTTTTGGGAAACTCGAGCCAGATCGTTACACCCCAGTAAGAAGTACAGCCCGAGTGACAAGTTGGCGTTCCGATATTATTGGACAATACGACATACGCTACGTTCACACTGCAAGGCTTAATGCTCAATTCCGATTTTTTTGTGAAATCCGATTTTTTTGTGAGGTCGTTCACATTAACAAATATATGCGACTTGTATGTGATCCTCAGTATGAACGAAAAGCGACCTAAAAAAGTGTTCCGCATGCGCACTGCAGGATATGACGATGTCACACGCAGTGAGCATGGCCAGTGTTTACGGAAGTAAAACCGCCCGGTTGCGGTATGACCCATCCAATCTAGCTTGAATAGCTGCATCCCCCCAAATGGAAATCAGCTCCCTAACCTCTGCGTCCTTCCATTGAGAAGATTCAGAACCTTCACAGCCCGAAGCGTCCCTCGCATTGATGTCATGCGCAGGGGCGCAGATACGTTTTTTGAACTGGGGGGAGACAAAAAACTGGGGGGGACAAAGCTGCCAGCAAACCAACCCCAACCCCGATATGCCTGTCAAACTTGTTGTTAGTAACCATAGCAACCAAGCTCGAGCTCGCAACCTGTGCAGTCTGCGCAGCTCAACCAACCGAATATCAGTCTTTTTGTTTTATGTGAGTTGTTGCAACTATATGTATACACTGCTGTGCACCTCAATAAACCGAATGGTAATTAGTCTTTTGATTTTTCCGTGAGGTTTGCCTTATGCAAAGAAAGACAGCATAGACGTTTTTTCCTCCCTATAAGTAGGGGGACCAAACGAGGTGAATTTAAATATGACTCGTCCCACCCTCTATCTGCGCCCGTGATTATGCGCCATGTTGTTGTAACTTTTTTTGAGAGACCCGCCGCCTACTTCAGCGCAGAATAGTGACGTTTGTGGCTTGTTGATGACGTGTAAGTCGGATGAATGCGACCTGGCGGTTCAGACTGAAGTCGCATATGAAAAGAGCGGATAGGAATCGGAATTAGGACCACATATCCAAACGGCCTGGGTCGGATTTGAAAAAATCGGATCTGTGTCGTTCATATTGTCAATAAAAGATCGGATACAGGTCACATATGGGCGAAAAGATCGGATTTGAGTCACTTCAGCCTGCAGTGTGAACGTAGCCATAGTTGCAGATAAATCAAATGACAATTTAAAAAAAAAAAAGCCATATTACGAGTGTTCTCACTGCGTAGTTTGTCCACCAAAAGGCACACTGCAAATCCACTGCTGGCAACAAAAGTTGAGAAGACATAACGGATTTTTTTGGCTGCATTTTGATACATTTGACTCTTATTGATCAAACCTTAAATATTTTATTGTACTTTTGTTCAAAGACAATAAAAAGTTTATTTTAAACTGCATTGTCATTACATTATAGGCATTCAGCAGACACCCTTATCCAGAGCGACGTACAACTACCCAGTTGGGAGTTAGATGCCTTGCTCAAGGGCACTTCAGCCATTCCTGCTGATCCAGGGAATCAAACCAGCAACCTTCCGGGCCCAAAGCTGCGCTGCTTCTCTAACCTTTAGGCCATGTTATCTAGGTGAGGACTCAAATAACTACACAGCTGTTAAGGAAAATCTTTGTGTTTGTGTTTCTGGAAGAAAAGAAAGGCAGCAATCTCTCATTATCACATTTTTAAATCCTCGTATATCGAAATCAGCATCAGTCGCGCTCTAGTAAGAACCCTACTGCTGAATGTGATGTTATTTTCGCATCATGAACCGACTGCGTGAAAAACTCCGAGCTTGTGTGCCGTTCAAACACCTGTGCTAAATCGTGTCAACAGTAACCTCACGGCCATGAAATTAAATTAAATTCGCCCTCCTGACCATGTGCTTGGCGCAATGAAACAGCCCACTGATGGAGCGCTTCTCTCCGAAGCGCTCCTCAAACTAATTCAATTCTGCTCTCTTCATTCACTGGGTGGATGAAGTCCTCCAAAACCCTTTTTACTCGAATCAGGCTAGGAAAAAAAACGAGACGTGACCTGAGGTAAAAACAGCAGAGATGGCTAAACTTTAAAACGGGAAAATGCACAGCTCATAAATATACAGCATGTTCACATATTTCAATCCTTTTAGACGTTAATGAATAGACTGCCATGTCAAGGAAGCTGGACTCCTCGGTGCCTTAAAAGCCGTCAAACTTTGTGATGAATAAGATATGGAAAGACCTGCGGTGACGGAATGAAAGAGGAACGACGTGATCAACATGACCACTAAATAATAAATGAGGATCAGCCTTGAGGATAGAATCTGTCTGCTTTTTAGGAAAAAAAAAAAAAAGATTTTTTTTGTGACCATAACTATGGCTATACTAATATTATATTATCACACCCACAAACTAATAATGCTACTTGACCTGTATTAAAAACTTTAAAACAGAAACATGGATATTTAGATCACCTATAATAAATAATAATTTGCCTGCTAACAGATAATGAATTATGCAGTTTATATAAAAACGCACCATACAACTACACTACCGTTCAAAAGTTTGGGGTCACTTTGAAATGTCCTTATTTTTGAAAGAAAAGCACGGTTCTTTTCAATGAAGATCACTTTAAACTAATCAGAAATCCACTCTATCCATTGCTAATGTGGTAAATGACTATTCTAGCTGCAAATGTGTGGTTTTTGGTGCAATATCTCCATAGGTGTATAGAGGCCCATTTCCAGCAACTCTCACTCCAGTGTTCTAATGGTACAATGTGTTTGCTCATTGCCTCAGAAGGCTAATGGATGATTAGAAAACCCTTGTACAATCATGTTAGCACAGCTGAAAACAGTTGAGCTCTTTAGAGAAGCTATAAAACTGACCTTCCTTTGAGCAGATTGAGGCTACATCCACACGACAACGAGATTTTTTTTTTTTTTTAAATATCGCGTCCACATGGGCAACGGATCAGTAAAATATCAGGTCCATATGGCAACGCAACGCTTGCTGAAAACGATGCAATACGCATGCCACACCTCTACGTGCGCTGTAAGAGGGTCCCATCGGAGACACCAGAACAATAGAAGAAGTAGACGCATGCGCATAAACCCCTTCTTCTGTAGCATTAGCCACATAAAGTTTTGATTATTAATCAGTAGCGTAAAACGAAAGACGAGGAAAGAGGAATGAACGGGGGTAGATGGAAGCCGGTACGCCAACATCCTGATATCCTCCAGAATTCTTTAATGGTCCGGAATAAATTGAATGCTACACGTTGATGGATTACTTTGTTCTTCTACGCCCTTTTTGAGGAATGTATTGTCGGACTTAAACCAACATCTGAAGAGGTGAGATCGCTCCTTTTTTTTCGCTATTTTTGCTGGTGGGATCGTTTTTGTTTTTGGAAAGCAGTGAAAATATTTTGTAAGCGCGTTTCATGAACCAAGTTATAAGATTTGTTGACAACTCGCATCGAGTTCGTTACACTTCTACCCGGCGTGAAGCACTGACAGTCATGTGGTTGTGACGTCATCGTAAACAAATCCGTTCTACTCGTCCAGACGACTTCGCAACGGCGCCGTTGCCAGATTTTTCCACTCTGGAACCCGTTCTCAAAAGATTTCGTTTTGGGGCACCCAAAACGCCAGTGCCGTGTGGACGCCAGGCCGAAACGATAAACAATTTTATCAGATTCACCTGAATCCGTTGCCGTGTGGACAGGGCCCGAGTTTCTGGAGCATCACATTTGTGGGGTCGATTAAATGCTCAAAATGGCCAGAAAAATGTCTTGACTATATTTTCTATTCATTTTACAACTTATGGTGGGAAATAAAAGTGTGACTTTTCATGGAAAACACAAAATTGTCTGGGTGACCCCAAACTTTTGAACGGTAGTGTATATGTACAGGAAAAAAAAAAATGTGCAATGGAGCTTTATTTTCACTATTTGCTCTAAATGTTAGGAAAAATCCAGAATCCTTGTCCTGAAAACCCCAGATTTCACATTCTAATCTATAAAATAAGTAAACTGGCTAGCCAAAAAAAAAAAAAAAAGAAAAAACACCCCACTAGCTTCCCCCTTTCTCCGTTTTGTAAGAGCTCATTGTGCTTGATGAACAAAAGAAGCTCTTAATGTCTCAGGTTCATCTGTGTAATCTATACGGTACCTGGCTGTGATAAAAGGGACAGTATCACCTGAACGGGTGGCGACGGTGCAATGGAAACCCTTTCTTCACGTGGAAAACGTGCTTTCTGGATTAAAGGCAATCACTTTGTTGGAAAACTAAATATAGGCCACGTACGCAAAATAAGGTGGAATTCTCCATCGCCATCAGCAGGCGCATCATTTAACCGTTCTACCACGATCTTTCCAAAACACAGACAAGTTTGTTAGGTTTAATTTTTCAGAAGGCCGTGATCCATTTTCCAGCTGGAACGTGTCCAGCTTTTGTGCCATAAGGCGTGTTAGAAGGCAAATAGTATGAAAGTTTGTACTTATACACCAAACATCATTTCATGCGAAGCAACATTAGAAAGAAACTCACATTCAAAGTACCTGAGCAGAGAAGTACGAAACGGTGCAGTATTAAACCGACAAAGAAAAAAAACCCTTGCTGTGATAAGGATTTGAAATGCGAGAGGACTAAAGCATTTTAATACGTCTGACTGAATGGAATACGGTAGCTATTTTCATGTTTATTGAAAGCAAATGAAATCATAAATCAAGATGCTCTTATTTAAACCACAGTCAGGCCAGAACATATTCAAGAAGAATGATTAAAAACTTCCCTGCTGACTTATTTAAGCATCAACGCAGCCACTATCCTTGCACCTAACAAAGAAATCAGTTTAAAACCGAACAGACGTGACTTTGCTTTTCTCCTCACATCATGGAAACAAACCAAGGAAAACCATCTCATGAATGATGAAAACACGTTTAATCATGCAGCACTACTGGACGGTCCGAGGTATAGGACAGGTCTAACAAATTCACCGAGCCGATCATTCCGACTTCGTGTTTTTACGTCATCGCTATAACTAATTCACATCGACCTGAGGACGACTCGGTATCTCATTTAATCTGTTTGATCTTTAAAACGTAGGCCTACATGGTCCTCTTGTAGGAACTTTATCTATTATCCAAGAACATTTCTGTGACATCACCCATGCCGGGTAACATATCGCTATTCCCGATTGCATCGGTCACAACCCGAATTCACAAGTAACCCATTAACTCCAAACCTGTGCACTTCTAGAAGTCACTGCCTTGTCAAGGGCATTCCTGTTTCTGCAATCCTAATATTTGGCTAAGCTAGGCAGACAAGGTGTCCGTGCCCGATAACCACTCAAGCTCATGTGATGTAAAAGAACAGGGAACTGTGGAATTTAGAAAACGAGCCACTACTATAACCTGCAGGCCGATTCGAGACGCTCCCTCCATCGTCTGGACCTGCTGAACTGGGACTTCGTGCTCTGGGGCTTCCTGGCACGCTCGCTGCAGCCACTGGCTTTATTTTGAGCTCAGAGCCAAGACGCAGCTCGGCCCAATATAACCCACAGTGAGCGTGCGCTCCACACAGGAAAAAAAAAAAAAGAGCATAGGCAACATAAGCACAGAATTCAAATTTCTTTAATAATATGAGAAAAAAAGGCCTGTTGCTTTTCTCTCTTTCTCTAAAGCCATCAGGATTAAAGAGCATCCAAATTACACAGAGTGGAAGAAACCAAATGTTCCAAAAGATTCTTCAGTAACACTTCACTGTAACTGCTAAGGATAAGCTCTTTAGGATCTTTGTGACCAGCTGTGCAAACCAGAAAACGCTACCAAGTCTCCCGAGTCCAAGCTGTCCCAAAGATATAATTCTGATTTATTTTGTCACAGGCGTATGTCGTTAAGTTCTTGCTGTGAAACACAGGGCTAGTCAGTTTTAAAGATGACCAAGGGTTAGCACATCGATGAAGCTGCTTACTACAGCGAGGAGCAAGAAACTTTTTCAGGGACCCAGAAATTTTCTTCAGAACTCTTGAACCCCTCTCAGTAACTTGTGAAGGCCCCACCTCACCAACTCGGGGACCTCGCTCGCCAACCTTTCTTAGAAACTCGGGGACATCGCTCGCCAACACCAACCTCTCTTATGGCCCTTTTTCACTACCCTTTTTCAGCTCACTTCAGCCCGACACGGCTCGCGTTTCGACTACCAAAAACCAGCACGACTCAGCTCGCTTCAGCCCTGCTTAGCCCCTAAAACTCGCACCGTTTTGGAGTGGGGCTGAAGCGAGCCAAGCCGTGCCGAGTGAGGTTGGGGGCGTGAGCAGACACTCCCCTGTGCACTGATTGGTGAGGAGGAGTGTCCTCACATGCCCACACACGCCCCGCGAGCGCGCTGGGATCTGTAAACACCGTAAACCCGGAAGAAGAAGAATTACGAGAATTTCTGAAGCCTTATGCGCCTCGCCTCATCTATACGCTCTTGCCAGTATCTGTCCGCGTTGTCGGTGACAACAAGCTACAGCACCAAGACCAGCAACACTAACGACTCCATGTCCTCCATGTTTATTGTTTACTATTCGGGTCGTGAGACTACCGCTTAAAAGATCACTGATGTCACTGTTTGCGCCGCTTAACGACATCACCTGACGTCCACCCACTTTCGCTAACTCCACCCAATGTGTCCACCCACTTCCAGCCAGCACGGTTCAGCGCGGTTGTAGTCGAAATGCAACTCCAACAGCCCCGCTCAGCCCGACTCGGCACGGCACGGCTCAGCCCGACTCAGCCACGTTTGTAGTGGAAAAGCGGCATTAGAAATTCAGGGGTGTCTCTCACCAACACCAACCTTTTTTTGAACCTCAGGGGCTTCTCTCACCAACTCGGAAACCCTTCTCAGCAACTCGGGGATCCTTCTGAGCAACTAGAAAACACGTTTTCAGCAACATGGGAACCCTTATCTTGGCAACTCTGAGAGGCCCCTTTTGAACAACTCGGGGATCTCTCTGAGCAACTGGAAGAACCATTTCAGCAACTTGGGGATCCTTCTCAACAGCTCCAAGATTCCCATTTCAGCAACTCTGGGAGGATCCTGATGAGCAACTCCGGGAACCTTCTGAGTGACTCAAAGACACCACCTCACCAACAAGGGAATCATTCTTTTGCAACTCAGGGAGGCCCCGTCTCTGAAACTCATGGACCTTCTCACCAACCCTCTTTCAGGAACTGGGAAACCCTTTTGCAGCAACACAGGGACCCACTTCAGGAACCTCTAGACATGTTTCCACTAGAGGAACCAAGCCTAATTTTAGATCTGAGCAGTAATATCAGGAACCATCTTACTTCCTGTGCCAGAGGAGATCATTTTTTGCACACAAGTAGGCTAACTATACTGAACGTTGCCTAGTAGTCATACATTTGGAAATGTCTGTATTTAGCCAATATAAAATACTTGTATGCAAGTGTTTATCATCGGAGGTGCACCTTCCTTGTACTCCTCAACTGTGGACGACTTCTCAGTGCTGTACTCACTCACACCTGCCAGCATTAACAAAGTTGATATCCAAGACGACAAGCGTTTTGGAATTACGCCATATGCTTGAACTGGGGTCGACCATTAATGCAGTTGTAACCAGGAGACCTCTGATGCATCGGAGTGGTAAATAAAACGAGATTACTTACGCTTTCTGATGGAGATGCCATGATGTTGAATTAACACGTTCAAACTAGACGACATTTTTTGTCTTTCACGACGGTCACCATGTCAGATTAGGTGATCACAATGCCATAAGCTCTTGATGTGTTTTGGTCAGGAGACAGGCAACAAACCAAACTTGACCCTGACCCATCATCGTTCAGGTCTTTACATGCTGTCAGGGAGGAGGATCAATCAGGGCCATCAAGGAGTTGCCAAACTTGGCGAGAAAACAAATTCTGACACTAGACTTTTCATCAAGGTGTCATGGGGTGTCCCAGATACCACACCGCCGTTCTTTGATTATGTCATACTACAAGGCTCGTTCATCGTTCCCGACACTGGAAATTTGTCGGCCATGACAAACTCGTTTCAAAATTAGTCTGAATTCATGCCATCCGATACCATAAGACGGAGTATATTCTCGATCAGTCTGAGGTAATGACATTATTTACATGTCAATCCTGAACTCTTCTGCTCCTCGGACCTGCCTGATCCATCCTGATGCCCTGTGTCTGGTTGGAGTCTTATCGCATCGCTCCTGTGGAGGACGGCCCCATATGGACAGTCGTAAGTCACACCTGGAGGACGCTCTGGACTCTTACAGTAACGCTTTTACGGCTGAGGACTACAGTTGACTTGCTAACTTTAGGACTGCGGTTGTCATGAACAGTTTTGCACTCAAGTTTCCATCAATGAAGAGTTTATAACATCAACAAAACTGACTTCATGTTAAAACTGTTAATGTTATAGTCAGGCTGTCTGTTGTTGCCCAAATGAGGATGGGTTCCCTTTAGAGTCTGGTTCCTCTCGAGGTTTCTTCCTCACGTCGTCTGAGGGAGTTTTTCCTTGCCACCGTCGCCACAGGCTTGCTCATTGGGGATAGATTAGGGATAAAATTAGCTCATGTTTTAAGTCATTCAAATTCTGTAAAGCTGCTTTGCGACAATGTTTATTGTTAAAAGTGCTATAAAAATAAACTTGACTTATTGCACTGGTGTGGGCTTCCTAAAAACATCATAGCACAAAGATCATTGCTAAACAGTAGACCGAGCATCACAATTAACACTCTCAGCGTTAAGGCCAATTTATGCTGACAACGCAGTCCTCGCAGATGGCGTCTGCGTAGCCCCCCCCTTCGCAGACGCTCTGTGCGCACCTCCCAAAAATTGTGACCACTGCAGAAGCCTCGCAGACAGTGTCGCAGACAAGAGGGCTCTGATTGGTCCACTCTACATCCGCTGTACACGCACTTCCGCTTCCCTACTTTCCCGGTTTGGTTTGTTTTCACGACCGGCATTTTTAAAAACACGAGCGAAGATGGAGCAGCACGAAGAGCGGTTGATCGAGGAAGTGAGGAAGTACGGACATCTATACGACTCCAGTTCTAGTCATTATAAGTAACCGGAGGATAAACACTCCACTAACCACACCCACCAACGACTCCTAGCGACTTCGCGACTTTGCGCCCCCTTGTGTTGTGGCGGTGAATAACATCGCGCACGCCTATTACTCCCCGCTCAATGATAAATTACAACTGTCTGCGAAAAGCTATCTGCGAAAGCCTTGTAGCAAGAGCATGCAGAGGCCCTTAAGAGGCTTTCAAAGTTGATAACACTACGTTCAGACTGCAACCTGAAACGACCCGTATCCGATTTGATGTGAAATCCGATTTTTTTGTTAGGCCGTTCACATTACCAATTATATGAGACTTGTATGCGATCTCCAATATGAACGGAAAACGACCCAAAAGTGTCCCGCATGCGCAAATTGACACGTAATAAGCACATCTACGTAATACGTAAACAAAAAAAAAAAAGCGCACTCTTCAAGTTTGCAAGTAAAGCATGGAGATGAGGCGAGACCTGGCGATGTGGTTTTTGTGGCGGCGGCGGAACTCGCACAATAATCTGATTAATGTGGGCAACAGACTAATGAGACCGAAGGTGTCAAATTACTGGAAATTTCCAGAACAATCTTATAATCTTGTAATACAGGATGGTTTAAGTTATAAATCAGTTATAGAAACTGTTTTATTTAATCAGGCAAACAGATCAACATCCAGGTCCCTACCAAATCCACCATTAGCTTGATCAATTCTATAAAAGTCTATTTAAATTCTGAAAACTGTACAAATGTTGTTGTTTTCCACCAAAGAGGCGGGATTAGCCAATGCAGAATAGTGACGTTTGTCTCTTGATGACGTGTAGGTCGCATGAATGCGACCTGTCCGGTCAGACTGCAGTCGCATGTGAAAATATTGGATATGCATCGGAATTAGGACCACATATCCAAGCGGCCTGGGTCGCATGTGAAAAAAAAAAATCGGATCTGTGTCGTTCAGATTGTCAATAACAAATCGGATACAGGTCGCATATGGGCAGAAAAATCGGATATGGGTCGTTTCAGGGTGCAGTCTGAACGTAGTCTAATGCCGCTTTTCCACTACAAACGCGGCTGAGCCGTGCCGTGCCGAGTCGAGCTGAGTCGGGCTGAGCAGGGCTGTTGGAGTTGCATTTCGACTACAACCGCGCTGAACCGTGCTGGCTGGAAGTGGGTGGACACATTGGGTGGAGTTAGCGAAAGTGGGTGGACGTCATGTGATGTCGTTAAGCAGCGCAAACAGTGACATCAGTGACAGTGGCGGAACAAGTCAGAGCCGGGCCGGGGGCGGGGCAAATGACCGGGCCCTTTATTAAAGCTTATCATAACATCATTTTAGGCTACAAAATGTCCGCAACTGCGGTGTTTACCAATTTCAACACTACCGGGTGCAACTATGTTATTTAGTACATCAAGTCCTTCAAACGAACATGTAACTCAGAAACAAAAAACATTAGGATACTGTACATGGCTCATAATAAAACATCAATAGCCTATACTGCGCACATTATTTGAAGGGCATACGAATGAGCGCTCAGAGGTTGCAACGGTGACAGGAAGAGTCAGAAATAAAAGGAGGGCGGTGCAAACCTCACTGAATGCACTGTGTTTACCAATTTCAACACTACGGGGTGCAACTATGTTATTTTGTACATTAAGTCCTTCAAACGAGCATGTAACTCAGAAACAAAAAAACATTAGGCGACATACTGTACATGGCTCATAATAAAACATCAATAGCCTACTGCGCGCATTATTTGAAGGGCATACGACGAGCCTTGCGCTCCGCGAACTCGTCCACGATGCTCTGTATGTCACTGATTCAGTGAGCTTTTAAGCGGTAGTCTCACGACCCGGATAGTAAACAATAAACATGGAGGACATGGAGTCGTTAGTGTTGCTGGTCTTGGTGCTGTGGCTTGTTGTCACCGACAACGCGGACAGATACTGGCAAGAGCGTATAGATGAGGCGAGGCGCATAAGGCTTCAGAAATTCTCGTAATTCATAATTCTTCTCCTTCCGGGTTTGCGGTGTTTACAGATCCCAGCGCGCTCGCGGGGCGTGTGTGGGCATGTGAGGACACTCCTCCTCACCAATCAGTGCACAGGGGAGTGTCTGCTCACGCCCCCAACCTCAGTCGGCACGGTTTGGCTCGCTTCAGCCCCACTCCAAAACGGTGCGAGTTTTAGGGGCTAAGCAGGGCTGAAACGAGCTGAGTCGTGCTGGTTTTTGGTAGTCGAAACGCGAGCCGTGTCGGGCTGAAGTGAGCTGAAGCGAGCTGAAAAAGGGTAGTGGAAAAGGGCCATAAAACACTCACGCAAGCGCATGTCTCACAAAAGCCACTTGAAATGAATAAACATATTTCCTCAGCCAATGAACGTCAAGGCACGTCCCTGGGGGTGGGACATAAGTTCTAGAACGCATTCGATTGGATGAACACAAGACGAATACAGGATGAGTCATCAACTATTTGTAAATGTTTTCCCAGAAAGGAAAAAGTATAAAATTAAAACAAGAACTATTACTTTACATGTTTTTTTTCCCCCCACATAAACTAGTGTGTGTTTCCATAGCACTTAGTTAGAAAGCCTCTGTCCAACAGCATGTCTATCTCGGACTGCAGGCTCAGTGCTGATGGAGTAAACCCCTGCCTGCTGCTGCAGAAGCCTCCAGAACAACAAGCTGGCTCAAGCTAGCAAGGTGGCTAATGCTAACAAGCTGTCAAAGAGGGCAAAGCAGCTGCTCATTTCCGTAGCCTGCTTCCTGTGCTTCAGCAACACCAAACATCACACACTGACAAAACTATGTGCACCCCGTTCCATGTTCAGTGTGCCTTCAGGAGGAAGTGTGTGTGTGTGTGTTCCTTTGAGCTGGTCGCGCGTGTGGAATCTAAATGAACTTAGTTTAAAGTAGCCCAGTGCTAGCGAGCTAAAGCTAACAGCAGCGCTGGGCAAATGCTCGACTGGCTGCCCGGGCAGATTAGCACGGCGAAGGCACGAACTGCTTAATTCCGCCTTGTAATAAATGTGTATAAAAGAAGACCAAAGTTTACCTAATGCTACCTCGCAGGCTTTCCGCAGCTGGGAGTGATGCGCCTTCTTCACCTCCTTGTCGGCCAGGATCTTCTCCAGAGCTCGAGTTAAAAACATGTTTTTCGTCTTTTTGCCTTCATACATGACGCGGTGGAAAAAGGTCCGAGGGGGGAAGGGACCGCAGGAGGGAAAGCCGGACACCGAGACACAACTGAATGCCCTGTCTGAAGCGGCCTGCGAGCGCTCAGCCGGAGGAGAGCAACATGAATAAAGGCAGAAAAGGTGCGGAGAGGAGAAAAATATCCTTCAGCTCACCATTAGCAACCAGCCTGCGCCATGTTGGGCGGAAACGACGTCACGGAGAGAGAGAGAGCGAGCGCGCGCGCGAGAGAGAGAGTTTTAAAGTTTGAGTCTGAAATCCCTCCATTTAACATTTTTCCTGTAATAATTAAATCATTTCATACAGCTTGTTTTTAGTAATATTTTAAAAACTAAATCATTCATGTACTTTAATTACATTTAATAATGGGATAAATATTTGCTTAAAATAAAAATGAATAGAATTAATAATAAAGCTGCTGGCATGGGGCGCTTTCTTTTCTACATGTTCAACACCGAGGATTAAAAACAACTGTGTAAAAGAAGAAGAAGAAAAGTCAACATGTAAAATAATCTTTTTTTGTAAATCTGTAAAAAATAAAAATAAAGTAGAGAGACACAGAGAGAGAGAGACAGAGAGAGATACATACATACAGAGAGAGAGACACAGAGACAGAGACACACACAGAGAGAGACAGAGAGAGAGACACATACAGACAGAGAGAGACAGAGATGCATACAGAGAGACAGAGAGAGAGACACATACATACAGAGAGAGAGAGAGACACAGTGAGATACAGACATACAGAGAGAGAGAGACACACACACAGAGATACATACAAAGAGACACACAGAGAGAGAGACACAGAGAGAGAGAGACAGAGAGAGATACATACATACAGAGAGAGAGAGAGAGAGAGAGACAGAGATACATACATACAGAGAGAGAGACAGAGAGAGATACATACATACAGAGAGAGACACAGAGACAGAGACACACAGAGAGAGACAGAGAGAGAGACACATACAGACAGACACACAGAGAGATACATACAGAGAGAGAGACACATACAGAGAGAGAGACATAGAGAGATACACAGAGAGAGAGAGAGAGATACATACAGAGAGAGACAGAGAGAGATGCATATAGAGAGAGACAGAGCGAGATACATACAGAGAGACATACAGAGAGAGATACATACAGAGAGAGACACAGAGCGAGATACATACAGAGAGAGAGAGACAGAGAGAGATACATACATACAGAGAGACAGACACAGACAGAGAGACACACAGAGATACATACAGAGAGAGAGAGACACACACACACACACAGATACATACAGAGAGAGAGACACAGAGAGAGATACATACAGAGAGAGAGAGACAGAGAGAGACACACAGAGATACATACAGAGAGAGACAGAGAGAGAGAGACACATACAGAGAGAGAGAGAGACAGAGAGATACATACAGAGAGAGACAGAGAGAGATGCATATAGAGAGAGACAGAGCGAGATACATACAGAGAGAGACAGAGAGAGATGCATATAGAGAGAGACACAGAGCGAGATACATACAGAGAGACATACATATAGAGAGAGACACAGAGCGAGATACATACAGAGAAAGAGACAGAGATACATACAGAGAGAGATAGAGAGACACACAGAGAGAGAGAGAGAGATACATACAGAGCGAGATACATACAGAGAGAGACACACACACACACACAGAGATACATACAGAGAGAGAGAGAGACACAGAGAGCGAGATACATAGAGAGAGAGATACACACACACACACACACACACACACACACACACACACACACAGAGATACATAGAGAGACACAGAGAGTGAGATACATACAGAGAGAGATACACAGAAAGAGAGACAGACAGACACAGAGAGAGACACAGAGAGATACATACAGAGAGCAAGATACAGAGAGAGACACACAGAGAGAGACAGACAGAGATATAAAGAGATACAGAGATATAGAGAGAGAGATTTGAAGTTTTAGTTTTGAAAATCCCTTTAACATTTTGCATGTAATAACTAAATCATTCAGTAATTTAATTATAAATTTTGTTTATAATTTAGTAATACTTAAACTAAATCAGTCATGTACTTTAATTACAACCCCGATTCCAAAAAAGTTGTGACAAAGTACAAATTGTAAATAAAAACAGAATGCAATAATTTACAAATCTCAAAAACTGATATTGTATTCACAATGGAACATAGACAACATATCAAATGTCAAAAGTGAGACATTTTGAAATTTTATGACAGCAACACATCTCAAAAAAGTTGGGACAGGGGCAATAAGAGGCTGGAAAAGTTAAAGGTACAAAAAAGGAACAGCTGGAGGACCAAATTGCAACTCATTAGGTCAATTGGCAATAGGTCATTAACATGACTGGGTATAAAAAGAGCATCTTGGAGTGGCAGCGGCTCTCAGAAGTAAAGATGGGAAGAGGATCACCAATCCCCCTAATTCTGCGCCGACAAATAGTGGAGCAATATCAGAAAGGAGTTCGACAGTGTAAAATTGCACAGAGTTTGAACATATCATCATCTACAGTGCATAATATCATCAAAAGATTCAGAGAATCTGGAAGAATCTCTGTGCGTAAGGGTCAAGGCCGGAAAACCATACTGGGTGCCCGTGATCTTCGGGCCCTTAGACGGCACTGCATCACATACAGGCATGCTTCTGTATTGGAAATCACAAAATGGGCTCAGGAATATTTCCAGAGAACATTATCTGTGAACACAATTCACCGTGCCATCTGCCGTTGCCAGCTAAAACCCGATAGTTCAAAGAAGAAGCCGTATCTAAACATGATCCAGAAGCGCAGACGTCTTCTCTGGGCCAAGGCTCATTTAAAATGGACTGTGGCAAAGTGGAAAACTGTTCTGTGGTCAGACGAATCAAAATTTGAAGTTCTTTATGGAAATCAGGGACGCCGTGTCATTCGGACTAAAGAGGAGAAGGACGACCCAAGTTGTTATCAGCGCTCAGTTCAGAAGCCTGCATCTCTGATGGTATGGGGTTGCATTAGTGCATGTGGCATGGGCAGCTTACACATCTGGAAAGACACCATCAATGCTGAAAGGTATATCCAGGTTCTAGAGCAACATATGCTCCCATCCAGACGACGTCTCTTTCAGGGAAGACCTTGCATTTTCCAACATGACAATGCCAAACCACATACTGCATCAATTACAGCATCATGGCTGCATAGAAGAAGGGTCCGGGTACTGAACTGGCCAGCCTGCAGTCAAGATCTTACACCCATAGAAAACATTTGGCGCATCATAAAACGGAAGATATGACAAAAAAGACCTAAGACAGTTGAGCAACTAGAATCCTACATTAGACGAGAATGGGTTAACATTCCTATCCCTAAACTTGAGCAACTTGTCTCCTCAGTCCCCAGACGTTTACAGACTGTTGTAAAGAGAAAAGGGGATGTCTCAGTGGTAAACATGGCCTTGTCCCAACTTTTTTGAGATGTGTTGTTGTCATGAAATTTAAAATCACCTAATTTTTCTCTTTAAATGATACATTTTCTCAGTTTAAACATTTGATATGTCATCTATGTTCTATTCTGGATAAAATATGTAATTTTGAAACTTCCACATCATTGCATTCCATTTTTATTTACAATTTATACTTTGTCCCAACTTTTTTGGAACTGGGGTTGTACATTTAATAATGGAATAAATATTTGTATAAATAAAAATAAATAAATAAAATAAATAAATAAAAATGAATAGAATTAATAATAAAGCTGCTGGCATGGGGCGCTTTCT
This sequence comes from Neoarius graeffei, assembly GCF_027579695.1. Lineage (NCBI taxonomy): Eukaryota > Metazoa > Chordata > Actinopteri > Siluriformes > Ariidae > Neoarius > Neoarius graeffei. The sequence goes on from NC_083587.1 coordinate 21,511,669, forward strand.
TTTCTACATATTCAACACCGAGGATTAAAAACAACTGTGTAAAAAAAAAAAACCAAGATGTAGACATGGAAATTTCTCATTATTATTATAATTATTATTATTGTAAATCTGTAAAAACTTAAAACAAAGCAGCGAGAGACAGAGAGAGAGAGAGGCAGAGAAAGAGATATGCTTAAGCTGTAATTAGTCCTTTCCTTCTGTCTTTGTACATTCTCTCTTTCCAATAAAGACAAAAAAAAAATCACATATCACCCTTATCTTACAAGTTTTGCTATAAGCCTTGAATAAATTCTCCAGAGCTGTTTTATAAAATAGAAGTGCAATGCTAATGAAGATGTTATAAAGGCCTGAAGTGTCGTGAAGGTAGTGCAGGTTGGGTGCAAGTGCAGGTTTTATTTGAACAGACAAACAAATACAGACAGACATTCAAAGAATGTGGTCAAGCAATCACAGGTCAGGCGATCGGTCAACAACAACCAATAAGGACACAAGCAAGAATAAATGTAGCAAAGAAACTAGAATCAAAATTACAAGAGTAAACTGAGAAAACAAGGCTTAGTAACACTTAGTATCGTGGTTATTAACCAGGGGCAAGACTTCGCGAAGGACAAGAGTTTGTGTGCTGGTTTTACAGTGTGTGTTATTGTAGACAGGTGTGGCCAGTTAGAAACATGGGTAGTGGTCATGTGATAAACTTTGTAGTCCTTGTGGCTGATGGGAAGTGAAGTTGAAAGTGGAAGTTTTACACTTTGGAGGATCAATTTGATAAATTATTTTTAAAAAATGTATTAGTATTAAAACATCCTTAGCACCACAATTTTCATACATGTTCATTTTTATCCTGTTTCATTTTTATTTCGTATGACTACTGTATAAATGGGTAGCATATACAAAAGTCTTGGGCACATGTAAAGAAATGCTGTAGACCAAATATGGTTTAAAAATAATGAAAAGTTTCAACATTAAAAAAAATAAAAAATACTATAAACAGTAAGCCATGAGAAATGAAACAAAGTCAATATTTGGTGTGAGAAGACCCTTTGCTTTAAAAAAAATAGTAGTCTGAGGTCCAGTGAGTGCAGTTGTATGCGGAAATGAGCTGTAGGTTTTACTGAGCGTCTTACAGAACCAGCCCCAGTTCTTCTGGACACTTTGACTGTCACACTCGCTTCTTCATTTTGCACCAAAACCCAGCAGCCTTCATTAGGTTTTCTTTTTTAATCTGAAAAGTGCTCTCTTATGGAATATGCTGCTCAGATACAAACTTTTTTTTTCTGTAGCATTTAATTTTGTGCTGGAAAACGAATGCTTGGACTCTAAAATGCTTTTGT
>NC_083587.1:21517999-21525499 GCF_027579695.1 Neoarius graeffei
GGCCCAGCCAGTCTCCGGACCTCAATCCAATTGAAAATCTATGGAGGGAAATGAAGGTCCGAGTTGTCAAGCGACAGCCCACCAACCTTAATGATTTAGAGAGGATCTGCAAAGAAGAGTGGGCCAAAATTCCCCCTGATATGTGTGCTAACCTTGTGGTTAACTACAACAAACGTCTGTCCGCTGTGCTTGCAAACAAAGGCTTTGCCACCAAGTATTAAGTGCTTTTGGCTAGAGGGATCAAATACTTATTCAATACAAATCAATTAAAATATATTCTTTAAAGTTATTTTCTGGATTTTCGTTTTGATATTCTGTCTCTCCATGTTAGAATACATCTACCATTAAAAGTATAGAATGATCATGTCTTTATTAGTGGGCAAACCAACAAAATCAGCAAGGGATCAAATACTTTTTACTCTCACTATATATATATATATATATATATATATATATATATATATATATATATATATATACACACACACACACACACACACACACACACACACACATGTATATATATAATGAAACAAAGTCAATATTTGGTGCGAGACGATCCTCTGATTAAAAAAAATAGTAGTCTGAGGTCCAGTGAGTGCAGTTGTATGCGGAAATGAGCTGTAGGTTTTACTGAGCGTCTTACAGAACCAGCCCCAGTTCTTCTGGACACTTTGACTGTCACACTCGCTTCTTCATTTTGCACCAAAACCCAGCAGCCTTCATTATGTTTTCTTTTTTAATCTGAAAAGTGCTCTCTTATGGAATATGCTGCTCAGATACAAACTTTTTTTTTCCTGTAACATTTAATTTTGTGCTGGAAAACGACCGTTTGGACTCTAAAATGTTTTTGTACTGACTCGATAATGTCGAAGTCATAAAATAGAAAGCTATAACAAAGCTTGTATAAAAAAATAGGGGGCCTAAGACTTTTGCACAGTACTGTATATATGTATATACAGTGCCTTGCAAAAGTATTCATCCCCCTTGGTGTTTGTTCTGTTTTGTCGCATTAAGCTGGAATTAAAATGGATTTTTGGAGGGTTAGCACCATTTGATTTACACAGCATGCCTACCACTTTAAAGGTGCACATTGTTTTTTTTTTTTTTTATTGTGACACAAACGATAATTAAGACGAAAAAACAGAAATCTGGAGTGTGCATAAGTATTCACCCCCTTTCTTATGAAACCCCTAAATAAGAGCTGGTCCAACCAATTCACTTCATAAGTCACATAATTAGTTGATTAAGATCCACCTGTGTGCAAAGTGTCACATGGTCTGTCACATGATGTCTATATAAATCAACCTGTTCTGGAAGGACCCTGACTCTGCAACACTACCAAGCAAGCAACATGAGAACCAAGGAGCCTCCAAACAGGTCAGAGACAAAGTTGTGGAGAAGTATAGATCAGGGTTGGGTTATAAAAAATATCCCAAACTTTGAATATCCCAGGGAGCACCATTAAATCCATTATAGCAAAATGGAAAGAATATGGCACCACGACAAACCTGACAAGAGAAGGCCACCGGCCATTAATCAGAGATGCAACAAAGACACCAAAAATAACACTGAAGGAGCTCCAAAGATCCACAGTGGACATGGGAGCATCTGTCCATGGGACCACTTGAAGCCATATACTCCAAAGAGTGGGGAAGAGTGGCCAGAAAAAGTCATTGCTTAAGAAAACACGTTTGGAGTTTGCCCAACAGCATGTGGCAGACTCCCCAAAACACATGGAAGATTCTCTGGTCAAATGAGACAAAAAATTGAACTTTTTGGCCATCATGGGAAATGCCATGTGTGGCACAAGCCCAACACCCTGAGAACACCATTCCTACAATGAAGCATGGTGGTGGCAGCATCATGCTGTGGGGATATTTTTCATCTGCAGGGACAGGAAAGCTGGTCAGGACTGAAGGAAAGATGGATGGCACTAAATACAGGGTGATTCTGGAGGAAAATGTGTTTAAGTCGGCCAGAGGTTTGAGACTGGAACAAAGGTTCACGTTCCAGCAGGACAACGACCCTAAACATACTGCTAAAGCTACACTGGAGTGGTTTAAAGGGAAACATTTAAATGTCTTGGAATGGCCTAATCAAAGCCCAGACCTCAATCCAACTGAGAACCTGTGGCATAACTTGAAGATTGCTGTACACCAACTCAACCCATCTAACTTGAAGGAGTTGGAGCAGTTGTGCCTTGAGGAATGGGCAAAAATCCCAGTGGCTAGATGTGCTAAGCTAATAGAGACATACCCCAAGAGACTTGCAGCTGTAATTGTAGTGAAAGGTGGCTCTATAAAGTATTGACTCTGGGGGAGGGGGGTTTGAATACTTATGCACACTCCAGATTTCTGTTTTTTCATCGTAATTGTTTGTGTCACAATTAAAAAAAAATTTCACCTTTAAAGTGGCAGACATGTTGTGTAAATCAAATGGTGCTAACCCCCCAAAAATCCATTTTAATTCCAGTCTGTAATGCAACAAAACAGGACAAACACCAAGGGGGGGGATGAATACTTTTTCAAGGCACTGTATGGTGAAGTTTTCTATAAGGAGATGTTTAGCATTTTTGGAAGGAGTCTCCAGTGTCAGCACTTTGTAACAGTTGGCAGTAAAGATGTAATTTTACATTTTCCAAAAATGGGAGGGTTTTCTGGGTTCTTCGTAACATGACAAGCATTTTTGTCTTCAAGAAAGAAAAAAAAAAGGGGAGGCTGGTGAGAAAATGACAAGCTATATTTATAATTGTCAACAGGAACTAAGTCATATCATATACAGTGGGGCAAAAAAGTATTTAGTCAGTCGCCAATTGTGCAAGTTCTCCCACTTAAAAAGATGAGAGAGGCCTGTAATTTTCATCATAGGTATACCTCAACAAAGAGACAAAATGAGGAAAAAAAATCCAGAAAATCACATTGTCTGATTTTTAAAGAATTTATTTGCAAATTATGGTGGAAAATATGTATTTGGTCAATAACAAAAGTTCATCTCAATACTTTGTTATATACCCTTTGTTGGCAATGACAGAGGTCAAACGTTTTCTGTAAGTCTTCACAAGGTTTTCACACACTGTTGCTGGTATTTTGGCCCATTCCTCCATGCAGATCTCCTCTAGAGCAGTGATGTTTTGGGGCTGTCGTTGGGCAACACAGACTTTCAACTCCCTCCAAAGATCTTCTATGGGGTTGAGATCTGGAGACTGGCTAGGCCACTCCAGGACCTTGAAATGCTTCTTACGAAGCCACTCCTTCGTTGCCCGGGCGGTGTGTTTGGGATCATTGTCATGCTGAAAGACCCAGCCACGTTTCATCTTCAATGCCCTTGCTGACGGAAGGAGGTTTTCACTCAAAATCTCATGATACATGGCCCCATTCATTCTTTCCTTTACACGGATCAGTCGTCCTGGTCCCTTTGCAGAAAAACAGCCCCAAAGCATGATGTTTCCACCCCCATGCTTCACAGTAGGTATGGCGTTCTTTGGATGCAACTCAGCATTCTTTCTCCTCCAAACACGACAAGTTGAGTTTTTACCAAAAAGTTCTATTTTGGTTTCATCTGACCATATGACATTCTCCCAATCCTCTTCTGGATCATCCAAATGCTCTCTAGCAAACTTCAGACGGGCCTGGACATGTACTGGCTTAAGCAGGGGGACACGTCTGGCACTGCAGGATTTGAGTCCCTGGCGGCGTAGTGTGTTACTGATGGTAGCCTTTGTTACTTTGGTCCCAGCTCTCTGCAGGTCATTCACTAGGACCCCCCGTGTGGTTCTGGGATTTTTGCTCACCGTTCTTGTGATCATTTTGACCCCACGGGGTGAGATCTTGCGTGGAGCCCCAGATCGAGGGAGATTATCAGTGGTCTTGTATGTCTTCCATTTTCTAATAATTGCTCCCACAGTTGATTTCTTCACACCAAGCTGCTTACCTATTGCAGATTCAGTCTTCCCAGCCTGGTGCAGGTCTACAATTTTGTTTCTGATGTCCTTTGACAGCTCTTTGGTCTTGGCCACAGTGGAGTTTGGAGTGTGACTGTTTGAGGTTGTGGACAGGTGTCTTTTATACTGATAAATAGTTCAAGCAGGTGCCATTAATACAGGTAACGAGTGGAGGACAGAGGAGCCTCTTAAAGAAGAAGTTACAGGTCTGTGAGAGCCAGAAATCTTGCTTGTTTGTAGGTGACCAAATACTTATTTTACAGAGGAATTTACCAATTAATTCATTAAAAATCCTACAATGTGATTTCCTGGATTCTTTCCCCCCATTCTGTCTCTCATAGTTGAAGTGTACCTATGATGAAAATTACAGGCCTCTCTCATCTTTTTAAGTGAGAGAACTTGCACAATTGGTGGCTGACTAAATACTTTTTTGCCCCACTGTAACTTGCTTCATACAACTTTAATTGTAACTATAAATGGATAAAAATTACACATTAAATCAGTAAATGTTTTATTCCTTATATAATACATATACCGCCTCCATAGATAGCTAATTCATATTGGAGGTATATACAGTATTTAAAGAAAATGTTCAGGCGTTTCAATATAGAAAGAGAGTAAGAGGTTAATTTTTTTAGGTTCAGTATATAATCAGTATATGGAGCACAAGATGAGACTGCTGTCCTTTTCCCAACTCTAAAATTCTCACCAAGCAGATACGTTGACTGCTGCAAATCTTCCTGCTGTATTCCAAACACCCAGCAGTCTTTTTCTTGTGAAATGAATTATTAATAGCAGATTGGGGTTTCAAAGGAGATGAGACGAGGCTTTCGTTCCTGAGCGCCTCCAATGGGTCTGAATAAAACTGAAAGATGAGCAGTCATTACAGAAAGATTACAGTATACGATCAGCGAGGGTTCATCGGCTGATTTATCTAGCGCCAGCGTGATGTTCAGATTTATTATATGATCCAGTAACAGCCTGATTAAATAAGTCACGAAACTAACTTCTGCAAAATTGCAATGCTGCAGCAAAACATTGAGCAAATTAGGGCAATGCAAAATGTGTGACGTGCCTGCAAATGATACATGAATCTATCTATCTATCTATCTATCTATCTATCTATCTATCTATCTATCTATCTATCTATGTGCTTTCAGTAGTTTCTTTGAACTGTTCTTTTTCTGGGGCAGAATGATTGTACAACCTGCAACCCCATTTCCACAAAAAGTTAGGACACTGCGTAAAATGTAAATTAAAACAGAATGCTATGATCTGCAAATCATGGAAACTAAACAAAACGAAACGAAACAAAAGCTTTCAATGTTCCAGTGCGATTTCAGAAAACGTAAAAAGCAAACTTAAGTCCGGTAACAAAGTAATTTTCCTATAAAAATATTATTAAAAGGTAGGTTTTTTAAAAAGAAAATCTAATAAAAATGTATAGTGTATACTGTAGTATAATATACATTTATTTTATATATCACATAACTGTAATACAATGAAGATCAATTCAGCTCATTTCACATTAAACCCGGCTATAGTCTCGCTTTAGTTCTGTTACATAGGCATCCAGAAATTATTTTTAAAATTATAGAAAACAAGTATACAATATTTACACTCTTTGGTCGGTCTTCTTACGTACTGAGGTTCTTGTTTTGGCAAGTGCTAAAAGTGGTCTGGTTTTGTCTCGACAGCTGTACTACGTTTCACAAAGAGAGACACTTCTTAAAAAGTGCGTTGCTTTCAGGCAACATTTCTCTGACAGTTGATGAGGCAATGTAAAGGCACTAAAATCACTGCATGATAGAAATGATCAAGTATAGTTTCGTTTTTTTTGCAAAGTAGCATTAAGTTCTCCAGCCAAATCCGCTCCTGTTATTCGAGAGTCAGCTTTCCTGGAAATATACATAGCACGTTTTTGGAGTATCAGCATTGGTGCAGGGACAGGTGAACACTCAGGGCTGGAGCCTAGGGCATACAGGGGGAGAGAGAGAGAGAGAGAGAGGGAGAGCGGAGCAGAGCACTATTTCTTCATCCGGTGCATTTCTTCAGCAGGCCTGAGGCGATGGCCCTTATTGCCCTCATGGTCTCGGTGCAGGTGGGACCAATCAGGGCCTCTGGCAGGAGGAAACCATAATGACCTGTATCACGCAGCTCAAATGCGAAAGCATAGGGGATGCCGTTCTTGTAGGCCCAATCGATAGAACTGCCTGAGCTTACGTCTGCAAATACAAACACATCAGGAAGGAAAACTGCAAAATGCTGAATAAATGTCCAGTAGTACAAAGTGTCTAGAAACCCTCTAGAATAATTTGTCAAATTCAAACCTATGTTCATTAAAAATAAATACATACACTCACTGGCCACTTTATTAGGAACCCCCATACATCCACCTGCTGTTTGATGCGGTTCTCTAATCAGCCGATCCCTTGACAGCAGCACAGTGCATACAATCATGCAGATACGAATCAAGAGCTTCAGTTAATGTTCACTTCAAACATCAGAACGGGAAAAATTACTGTGATCTCAAAGTGTGACTTTCTTTCACTGTGGCATGAGCCAGATGGGCTGGTTTGAGTATTTCAGAAACTGCTGATCTCCTGGGGTTTTCACACACAACACAGAATGGTGCAAAAAACAAAAAACACTGAGCGAGTGAGCGACAGTTCTGTGGGTGGAAGCAAACCAAACGCCTTGTTGATAAGAGAGGTCAGAGGAAAATGACCAGATTGGTTCGAGCTGCCAGGAAGGATATAGTAACTCATAGCAACCGCGTTGAGCAGAAAAGCATCTCAGCATGCAACAGCAGAAGAGCACATTGAGTTCTGCTCCTGCAGCCAAGAACAGGAATCTTCGAATCAAGAACAAGTTCCTATTAAAGTGGCCGGTGAGTGTACATGTTTACAAGTCCAATATGCAAGGGGAACAAAAAAAAGTAAGTGTTATCTTCCAAGAAAACTACTTCTCTGCGCCTCGCCTTAATCCGAGGACACTTCAACCATTGTTTTATCACTTCCTGTTCACAGACTCTATAAAATATACGCAATCATGTCCACACCACAAGTCTTGCTGTTACTTTTGCTTCTGAGCCTTCGTAATGTGTTTGCTGTTCGGGTTTCTGACCTTTATCCTGTCTTTTGACTAGCCTAACTACAGTTATAGAAAATGAATCAGCATCTCCTGACCAATCAGAATTGAGAATTCAAGAGTATTGAGGTATAAAAACACACTGTGTGTGTGTGATTTTAGACATACATACATACACACATACATCTATTTTTATTTATGCTTGCTGGTACTTTGGGCTCCAAATAAGCACCCAAAAATAACAGCATCTGTTCTTAAAACAGCTCATGCTTTAGTAACACGAGTCCTTGTGTTTGAAATGCAGCTGATGATTCACACACGATGCGAGGTGAAGTCATTAATGGCATGTCAGGAAAAATGCTTCAAATAATACTCACACAGTGTAGTGGAGGCAGGGCCGTATCTGTATCTGACTCCGTATGCGGAGTAAAGGGCGCTCACGGCACTCTGAGCCGCTGTTTCCTGTG